>NC_092153.1:83461369-83486369 GCF_045791955.1 Oncorhynchus clarkii lewisi
AGCTCCAACAGTGCAGTAATATCTAATGCTTGTGTTTCTAGCTCCAACAGTGCAGTAATATCTAATGCTTGTGTTTCTAGCTCCAACAGTACAGTAATATCTAATGCTTGTGTTTCTAGCTCCAACAGTACAGTAATATCTAATGCTTGTGTTTCTAGCTCCAACAGTACAGTAATATCTAATGCTTGTGTTTCTAGCTCCAACAGTACAGTAATATCTAATGCTTGTGTTTCTAGCTCCAACAGTACAGTAATATCTAATGCTTGTGTTTCTAGCTCCAACAGTACAGTAATATCTAATGCTTGTGTTTCTAGCTCCAACAGTATAGTAATATCTAATGCTTGTGTTTCTAGCTCCAACAGTACAGTAATATTTAGCAATTAAACATATAAACACAAAACACAATTTACACATAATCCAGAAAAATAAAGAAATTAAGAAATATCAGAAGTGCAATGTCGGAGACCGGAATATAAATATATACAGTGTAGTAGTACAGTCTATATATATATTTATGTGTGTGTATATATAGTGTTACATCACTGTATTTCTGTATATACAGTGCATTCGGAAAGTATTCAGACCCCTTGACTTTTTCCACATTTCGTTATGTTACAACCTTATTCTACAATGAATGAAATAGTTTTTTCCCCCCTCATCAATCTACACCCAATACCCCATAATGACAAAGCAAAAACATATTTTTTTTAATGTTTGCAAATGTATTGAAAAACTGAAATATTACTGTCACGACTTCCGCCGAAGTTGGTCCCTCTCCGTGTTCGGGCGGCGTTCGGCGGTCGAAGTCGGTCCCTCTCCTTGTTCGTTCGGAGGTCGAAGTTGGTCCCTCTCCTTCTTCGGCGGTCCAAGTCACCGACCTTCTAGCCATCGCTGATCCACTTTTCATTTTCCATTTGTTTTGTCTTGTCTTTTATCACACCTGGTTCCAATTCCATCAATTACATGTTGTATATTTAACCCTCTGTTCCCCCTCATGTCCTTGTCGGTTATTGTTTATTGTAAGTGCTTGTTCACGTTATGTCCTGTCGTGCGTCTGTTTATGTACCCATTTATTGATACGACAGGACATTTATTGATTGTTCTGTTTTCCGGTGTTTTTTTTGTTATTAAACTGTGCTGTTGGAAAAACAGTTTTTTTCTCTCCTGCGTCTGACTTCTCTGCCGCCAGTACGCACCCCTTACACAGACCCTCTACTCAGTACTTTTGGCAGCGATTACAGCGTAGAGTCTTCTTGGGTATGACGCTACGAGCGTGGCACAACTGTATTTGGGGAGTTTCGCCCATTCTTCTCTGCAGATCCTCTCAACCTCTGTCAGGTTGGATGGAGAGTGTTGCTGCACGGTTATTTTCACGTTTCTCCAGAGATGTTCGATCAGGTTCAAGTCCGGGCTCTGGCTGGGCCATTGAAGGACATTTAGAGACTTGTCCCAAAGCCAATCCTGCGTTGCCTTGGCTGTGTGCTTAGGGTCATTGCCCTGTTTGAACGTGAACCTTAGACCCAGTCTGAGGTCCTGAGCGATCTGGAGCAGGTTTCTCCCAGTCCCTGCCACTGAAAAACATCCCCACAGCATGATGCTGCCACCACCATGCTTCACCATAGGGATGGTGCCAGGTTTCCTCCAGACGTGAATCTTGTCATTCAGGCCAAATAGTCAATCTTGGTTTCATCAGACCAGAGAATCTTTTTTCTCATGGTCTGAGAGTCTTTAGGTGTCTTTTGGCAAACTCCAAGAGGGCTGTCATGTGTCTTTTACTGAGGAGTGGCTTCTGTCTGGCCACTCTACCATAAAGGCCTGATTGGTGAACTGCTGCAGAGATGGTTGTCCTTCTGAAAGGTTCTCCCATCTCCACAGAGGAACTCTGTGTGACCATAGGGTTCTTGGTCACCACCCAGACCAAGGCCATTCTCCCCTGATTGCTCAGGGGAGAAACTGATTGCTCAGTTTGGCCGAGCTGCCAGCTCTAGGAAGAGTCTTGGTGGTTTCAAACTTCTTCCATTTAAGAATGATGGAGGCCACTGTGTTCTTGGGGACCTTCAATGGTGCAGAAATGTTTTGGTACCGTTCCCCAGATCTGTGCCTCGACATAATCCAGTCATGGAGCTCTACGGACAATACTTTCGACATCATGGCTTGGTTTTTGCTCTGACATGCACTGTCAATTGTGGGATCTTATATAGACAGGTATGTGTCTTTCCAAATCATGTCCAATCAATTGAATTTACCACAGGTGGAATCCAAAAAAGTTGTAGAAATATCTCAAGGATGATAAATGGAAACAGGATGCAAATGAGCTCAATTTTGAGTTTCAGAGCAAAGGCTTTGAGTACTTATACAACAAACTGACTTGTCATCCTATGATGGTGCCACGTTGAAAGTCACTGGTAAATTGAATGGCTGTGTGCTCGATTTTATACACCTGTCAGGAACAAATCCACTTATTTGAAGGGGTGTCCACATACTTTTGTATAAATAGTATATAAAGCTCATTCTGTTGGTATATGGCCCTGCCCCGTCCAGGGAGACAGACATTTCATTCTGTTGATATATGGCCCTGCCCTGTCCAGGGAGACAGATATTTAATTCTGTTGATATATGGCCCTGCCCCATCCAGGGAGGGAGACATTTCAGTCTGTTGATATTTGTATATATTATGGATCCCCATTAGTTCCTGCCAAGGCAGCAGCTGCTCTTCCTGGGGTTTATTATGGATCACCATTAGTTCCTGCCAAGGCAGCAGCTGCTCTTCCTGGGATTTATTATGGATCCCCATTAGGTCCTGCCAAGACAGCAGCTACTCTTCCTGGGGTTTATTATGGATCCCCATTAGTTCCTGCCAAGACAGCAGCTACTCTTCCTGGGGTTTATTATGGATCCCCATTAGTTCCTGACAAGACAGTAACTACTCTTCCTGGGGTTTATTATGGATCCCCATTAGCTCCTGCCAAGACAGTAACTACTCTTCCTGGGGTTTATTATGGATCCCCATTAGTTCCTGCCAAGACAGCAGCTACTCTTCCAGGGGTTTATTATGGATCCCCATTAGCTCCTGCCATGGCAGCAGCTAGTCTTCCTGGGGTTTATTATGGATCCCCATTAGCTCCTGCCAAGACAACAGCTACTCTTCCTGGGGTTTATTATGGATCCCCATTAGTTCCTGCCAAGGCAGCAGCTACTCTTCCTGGGGTTTATTATGGATCCCCATTAGCTCCTGCCAAGACAGTAACTACTCTTCCTGGGGTTTATTATGGATCCCCATTAGCTCCTGCCAAGACAGTAGCTACTCTTCCTGGGGTTTATTATGGATCCCCATCAGTTCCTGCCAAGGCAGCAGCTACTCTTCCTGGGGTTTAATATGGATCCCCATTAGCTCCTGCTATGGCAGCAGCTACTCTTCCTGGGGTTTAATATGGATCCCCATTAGCTCCTGCCAAGACAGTAACTACTCTTCCTGGGGTTTATTATGGATCCCCATTAGCTCCTGCCAAGACAGCAGCTACTCTTCCAGGGGTTTATTATGGATCCCCATTAGCTCCTGCCAAGACAGCAGCTATTCTTCCAGGGGTTTATTATGGATCCCCATTAGCTCCTGCCAAGACAGCAGCTACTCTTCCAGGGGTTTATTATGGATCCCCATTAGTTCCTGCCAAGGCAGCAGCTACTCTTCCTGTGGTTTACTATGGATCCCCATTAGCTCCTGCCAAGACAGCAGCTACTCTTCCAGGGGTTTATTATGGATCCCCATTAGTTCCTGCCAAGACAGCAGCAACTCTTCCATGGGTTTATTATGGATCCCCATTAGTTCCTGCCAAGACAGCAGCTACTCTTCCAGGGGTTTATTATGGATCCCCATTAGTTCCTGCCAAGACAGCAGCTACTCTTCCTGGGGTTTATTATGGATCCCCATTAGCTCCTGCCAAGACAGTAGCTACTCTTCCTGGGGTTTATTATGGATCCCCATTAGTTCCTGCCAAGGCAGCAGCTACTCTTCCTGGGGTTTAATATGGATCCCCATTAGCTCCTGCCAAGGCAGCAGCTACTCTTCCTGGGGTTTATTATGGATCCCCATTAGTTCCTGCTAAGGCAGCAGCTACTCTTCCTGGGGTTTATTATGGATCCCCATTAGTTCCTGCCAAGGCAGCAGCTACTCTTCCTGGGGTTTATTATGGATCCCCATTAGATCCTGCCAAGGCAGCAGCTACTCTTCCTGGGGTTTATTATGGATCCCCATTAGATCCTGCCAAGGCAGCAGCTACTCTTCCAGTGGTTTATTATGGATCCCCATTAGCTCCTGCTAAGGCAGCAGCTACTCTTCCTGGGGTTTATTATGGATCCCCATTAGTTCCTGCCAAGGCAGCAGCTACTCTTCCTGGGGTTTATTATGGATCCCCATTAGCTCCTGCCAAGGCAGCAGCTACTCTTCCTGGGGTTTATTATGGATCCCCATTAGTTCCTGCCAAGGCAGCAGCTACTCTTCCTGGGGTTTATTATGGATCCCCATTAGCTCCTGCCAAGACAGTAACTACTCTTCCTGGGGTTTATTATGGATCCCCATTAGCTCCTGCCAAGACAGCAGCTACTCTTCCAGGGGTTTATTATGGATCCCCATTAGCTCCTGCCAAGACAGCAGCTACTCTTCCAGGGGTTTATTATGGATCCCCATTAGCTCCTGCCAAGACAGCAGCTACTCTTCCTGGGGTTTATTATGGATCCCCATTAGTTTCTACCAAGGCAGCAGCTACTCTTCCTGTGGTTTATTATGGATCCCCATTAGTTCCTGCCAAGGCAGCAGCTACTCTTCCTGGTGTTTATTATGGATCCCCATTAGTTCCTACCAAGGCAGCAGCTACTCTTCCTGGGGTTTATTATGGATCCCCATTAGTTCCTACCAAGGCAGCAGCTACTCTTCCTGTGGTTTATTATGGATCCCCATTAGTTCCTGCCAAGGCAGCAGCTACTCTTCCTGGGGTCCGGTAAAATTAAGGCATTTATACAATTTAAAAAACATTACAATACATTCATAACACATTTCACAACACACTAAGTGTGAATGTGATGAAGTAAATGAAAGCGGAAATAAATCATTCTCTCTACTATTATTCTGACATTTCACATTCTTCAAATAAAGTGGCGATCCTAATTGACCTAAAACAAGGAATTTTTACTAGGATTAAATGTCAGCAATTGTGGAAAAACTGAGTTTATTAAATGTATTTGGCTAAGGTGTATGTAAACTTCTGACTTCAACTGTATATACTTTAGGATTTATACCTACCTGAAAGATATATAATTCCTTTGTTTTTAGTGTACCTTAGTTTATGGCTCCCCCTCTTGCCCATTAGAGACTGCTGAGGGGTTGACGGCTCATAATAATGTCCGGAATGGAGTGTGGAATGGTAACCAGCACATCGTTTTCAAGTGTTTGATACCATTCCATGTACTCCATTCCAGACATTATAATGAGCTGTTTTCCCCTCAGAAGCCTCCACTGCTCTTGCCCATTCATTGTACTGTGGCAAGTGTTTTGGATAAAGGAAGGAAGTTGGGCCTTCGGTGGGAGGAGTCCTAGCTAGATTCGGGAGAGGTATATAGCCCGGTGAGAGGAGTCCTAGCTAGATTCGGGAGAGGTATATAGCCCGGTGAGAGGAGTCCTAGCTAGATTCGGGAGAGGTATATAGCCCGGTGGGAGGAGTCCTAGCTAGATTCGGGAGAGGTATATAGCCCGGTGGGAGGAGTCCTAGCTAGATTCGGGAGAGGTATATAGCCCGGTGGGAGGAGTCCTAGCTAGATTCGGGAGAGGTATATAGCCCGGTGGGAGGAGTCCTAGCTAGATTCGGGAGAGGTATATAGCCCGGTGGGAGGAGTCCTAGCTAGATTCGGGAGAGGTATATAGCCCGGTGGGAGGAGTCCTAGCTAGATTCGGGAGAGGTATATAGCCCGGTGGGAGGAGTCCTAGCTAGATTCGGGAGACGTATATAGCCCGGTGGGAGGAGTCCTAGCTAGATTCGGGAGAGGTATATAGCCCGGTGGGAGGAGTCCTAGCTAGATTCGGGAGAGGTATATAGCCCGGTGGGAGGAGTCCTAGCTAGATTCGGGAGAGGTATATAGCCCGGTGGGAGGAGTCCTAGCTAGATTCGGGAGAGGTATATAGCCCGGTGGGAGGAGTCCTAGCTAGATTCGGGAGAGGTATATAGCCCGGTGGGAGGAGTCCTAGCTAGATTCGGGAGAGGTATATAGCCCGGTGGGAGGAGTCCTAGCTAGATTCGGGAGAGGTATATAGCCCGGTGGGAGGAGTCCTAGCTAGATTCGGGAGAGGTATATAGCCCGGTGGGAGGAGTCCTAGCTAGATTCGGGAGAGGTATATAGCCCGGTGGGAGGAGTCCTAGCTAGATTCGGGAGAGGTATATAGCCCGGTGGGAGGAGTCCTAGCTAGATTCGGAAGAGGTATATAGCCCGGTGGGAGGAGTCCTAGCTAGATTCGGGAGAGGTATATAGCCCGGTGGGAGGAGTCCTAGCTAGATTCGGGAGAGGTATATAGCCCGGTGGGAGGAGTCCTAGCTAGATTCGAGAGAGGTATATAGCCCGGTGGGAGGAGTCCTAGCTAGATTCGGGAGAGGTACATAGCCCGGTGGGAGGAGTCCTAGCTAGATTCGGGAGAGGTATATAGCCCGGTGGGAGGAGTCCTAGCTAGATTCGGGAGAGGTATATAGCCTTTTGACACACAGAACGTATTATCTATTTTTTTCTTCTTCCAGTTATCCATTCTTTAACACTACCACCTGCCTTTCAGCCAATCAGTACCCGCTAGAGAACGTTGCCGGCGTCCCCATTAGCATATCAGAATGCATACCAACCAGCAAGGTGCAGACAGCAGCACTAACGGTTGTTAAATAGTGCATCAACTCTTATAAAGAATGACTTGCATGAAGAACTATTATTGTAAATATATTAATGTAAGAAAATAATAATAATAATAACAACAACAATAGTGATTTGTTTAGATAGTCAAGGATATGTTTTTGTATAATTCTATAAAAGTCCTAGAAATGTAGGCCTACAATCTATTTTAATTTCCCTTACAATAAAAACATTACAGTGTTCTCCGATTGAACAACGTTATTTATAGATTCGATTAGTAATAGAGTTATAGTAACTAATAACAAGATGTAACAAACAAAAAAAAACTGTCATTTGTTGATTGTGGATGAAGTGGTTTCCTGCATCAAACAACACAACAGCATTTTCAGTCACCTCCTTGTCTGAAGGACACGAGGGTAACAGGTTAATGTCAAGCCCTGCATGTTTTGAGAGGGTAACAGGTTCATGTCAAGCCCTGCATGTTTTGAGAGGGTAACAGGTTCATGTCAAGCCCTGCATGTTTTGAGAGGGTAACAGGTTCATGTCAAGCCTTGCATGTTTTGAGAGGGTAACAGGTTCATGTCAAGCCCTGCATGTTTTGAGAGAGTAACAGGTTCATGTCAAGCCCTGCATGTTTTGAGAGGGTAACAGGTTAATGTCAAGCCCTGCATGTTTTGAGAGGGTAACAGGTTCATGTCAAGCCCTGCATGTTTTGAGAGGGTAACAGGTTCATGTCAAGCCCTGCATGTTTTGAGAGGGTAACAGGTTAATGTCAAGCCCTGCATGTTTTGAGAGGGTAACAGGTTAATGTCAAGCCCTGCATGTTTTGAGAGGGTAACAGGTTAATGTCAAGCCCTGCATGTTTTGAGAGGGTAACAGGTTCATGTCAAGCCCTGCATGTTTTGAGAGGGTAACAGGTTAATGTCAAGCCCTGCATGTTTTGAGAGGGTAACAGGTTAATGTCAAGCCCTGCATGTTTTGAGATGGTAACAGGTTAATGTCAAGCCCTGCATGTTTTGAGAGGGTAACAGGTTAATGTCAAGCCCTGCATGTTTTGAGAGGGTAACAGGTTAATGTCAAGCCCTGCATGTTTTGAGAGGGTAACAGGTTCATGTCAAGCCCTGCATGTTTTGAGAGGGTAACAGGTTCATGTCAAGCCCTGCATGTTTTGAGAGGGTAACAGGTTCATGTCAAGCCCTGCATGTTTTGTTTTTTAAAGTCTCCATGGAATGGAGGCCAACATTGGCTGCTACTGTAGGCTGAATGACAAAACAGCTGTTTCCATGGTAAAATGTTATGGGATGTATTTTCTCCATTTGTTTTAATGGTAGACCACTCTGGTACGCCTACATTATGATCAAATTGTCACGCCCTGATCTGTTTCACCTGTCTTTGTGATTGTCTCCACCCAACCTCCAGGTGTCACCTGTTTTTCCCCTTTAGTACCCGGTGTATTTATCCCTGTGTTTCCTGTCTCTCTGAGCCAGTTCCTCTTGTTTTCCCCATTAGTCCCCGGTGTATTTATCCCTGTGTTTCCTGTCTCTCTGTGCCAGTTCGTCTTGTTTTCCCCATTAGTCCCCGGTGTATTTATCCCTGTGTTTCCTGTCTCTCTGTGCCAGTTCCTCTTGTTTTCCCCATTAGTCCCCGGTGTATTTATCCCTGTGTTTCCTGCCTCTCTGTGCCAGTTCGTCTTGTTTTGCCAAGTCAACCTAGCTCCTATTTTCCCCAGTCTCTGTTTTTTCCTAGCCCTCCTGGTTTTGACCCTTGCCTGTCCTGACGCCGAATCCGCCTGCCTGACCACTCTGCCTGTTCTGACATCAAGCCTGCCTGTCGTTTGGTATTGTTTGGAGTCTAACCTGGTTGATGAACTCTCTGCTGTCCCCGGCCTGTCTTTTGGTATTGTTTGGAGTCTAACCTGGTTTATGAACTCTCGCCTGTCCCCGGCCTGTCTTTTGGTATTGTTTGGAGTCTAACCTGGTTTATGAACTCTCGCCTGTCCCCGGCCTGTCATTTGGTACTGTTTGGAGTCTAACCTGGTTGATGAACTCTCGCCCGTCCCCGGCCTGTCATTTGGTACTGTTTGGAGTCTAACCTGGTTGATGAACTCTCGCCTGTCCCCGGCCTGTCATTTGGTACTGTTTGGAGTCTAACCTGGTTGATGAACTCTCGCCTGTCCCCGGCCTGTCTTTTGGTATTGTTTGGAGTCTAACCTGGTTTATGAACTCTCGCCTGTCCCCGGCCTGTCTTTTGGTATTGTTTGGAGTCTAACCTGGTTTATGAACTCTCGCCTGTCCCCGGCCTGTCATTTGGTACTGTTTGGAGTCTAACCTGGTTGATGAACTCTCGCCCGTCCCCGGCCTGTCATTTGGTACTGTTTGGAGTCTAACCTGGTTGATGAACTCTCGCCTGTCCCCGGCCTGTCATTTGGTACTGTTTGGAGTCTAACCTGGTTGATGAACTCTCGCCTGTCCCCGGCCTGTCTTTTGCCTACTCCTTTTGTTATAATAAATATCGGAGCTCAACCATCTGCCTCCTGTGTCTGCATTTGGGTCTACTTGGCCACTGTTAAAACTGTAACTTAAAGCAGGTACAGCCTCAGTGTTCACAGTAAAACTGTAACTTAAAGCAGGTACTGCCTCAGTGTTCACAGTAAAACTGTAACTTAAAGCAGGTACAGCCTGTGTTCACAGTAAAACTGTAAGTTAAAGCAGGTTCAGCCTCAGTGTTCACAGTAAAACTGTAACTTAAAGCAGGTACAGCCTCAGTGTTCACAGTAAAACTGTAACTTAAAGCAGGCACAGCCTCAGTGTTCACAATATGCCGAAAATATTTTAGAGGGAACATTGGTTATTCCAGACCGTTCTACACGTTTTACAGTTTAAACAGTGTTTCTTGCTTCGGAAGCACGCTAATGAACAAAGCCCCAAAACAAGGCCAAATCAGGTAGTTCAGCCCCCTCTTAAAAACAAACGCTTTCATGTCTTTTAAAATGCAGCGGTCGGGTCTGATATGCTAATCAAATCTAGGTCTTTTATTCTCTGAATCAAACTAAAGTCAACCTCATATTTTATTCTTTGAAGCTTTTGAGGCTTTGAGGATGATGGTTTCAGGTTGTACACACACACACACACACACACACACACACACACACACACACACACACACACAAACACACACACACACACACACACTCCAGCCACAGGTTTCAGATTGTATACTCCTCAGTCCTGTCCACATCGTGTCAGAGACAGACTGGCCATAGGAAAACTCTGGTAAATGTATTTTTATTTCACCTTTATTTAACTAGGTAGGCCAGTTGAGAACAAGTTTTCATTTACAATGGGACCGGTTAATCTTTAGCTCATAGGACCTTTCTAAATTGGGTTATTTTTGGGAGGTAAAATTACCATTATATTGCTAATAAATGGCGGGGTAATAAAAATATTAGCCTGTGTGAAACGCTCAATTTCTGGTCCCAGTCCCATCTACTGAAAAGTCAGGTTGTCTCTAGCCTGTTTGTCCTGTCTTCATCCTCTAGCCTGGTCCCAGTCCCATCTACTGAAAAGTCATGTTGTCTCTAGCCTGTTTGTACTGTCTTCATCCTCTAGCCTGGTCCCAGATCTGTTTGTCCTGTCTTCATCCTCTAGCCTGGTCCCAGATCTGTTTGTACTGTCTTCATCCTCTAGCCTGGTCCCAGATCTGTTTGTACTGTCTTCATCCTCTAGCCTGGTCCCAGTCCCATCTACTGAAAAGTCAGGTTGGCTCTAGCCTGTTTGTACTGTCTTCATCCTCTAGCCTGGTCCCAGATCTGTTTGTACTGTCTTCATCCTCTAGCCTGGTCCCAGTCCCATCTACTGAAAAGTGGTACCCTATTCCCTATGGGCCCTTGTCAAAAGTAGTGTACTACATAGAGAATAGCATGCCATTTGTGACACACGCTTAATGTCCTGTCCTCCTTTCCTGTAACTCTCTGTCTAATCCACAGTGTTCCTTACAACAGCCCAGGTAGAGAGTTGATGTATGGCCTTTCTCTGGTGAAAACCTCATTACCCCCCCCCCCCCCCCCCCCCCCCGCCAGTTCTCCCTTGGCTCATACCCAGATCTTCCTTAGATTTCGAGGAGCGCGCTTAGGTGTGTGTGTGTGTCTGCCTGCATACTGAATGTGTGTTAACATATGTGTCTGTGTGCGTGAGTACGTACGTGTGTGTGTGTGCATGAGTGCAAGTGTTGTCTGCGTGTCAGTACTCACACTCTCCGCTGTCCCCTCCCGGAGGCTGATAGAAGGACAGTCCCAGAGAGATCAGGGCAGCCACCTCCAAGATGATCAGAGTCACGTCCTGCAGGGCTTCCCATACTAACTGGAGGAAGGTCTTTGGCTTCTTCGGAGGTATTAGGTTTTCCCCATACACTTCTTTCCTCTTATCTAGGTCGGTTGCATCTCCTGTTAAGCCTGTTTGGAGAGAGAATTAATAACAATTGAATAACATTTAACTATTGTACAAATCACATCTACATATGTAAAAAATCATATCTCTCTCTCGCTCTAAATATAAAAAGCTACAAATTATCATACACACATGACAATACACTGTCTGGTTTTCCTTTTTCCTCTGTCTCCTCCACACACACTCTACTAGAGAACACACACAAACCAGCCATCCACTTCTACACACAAACCACCCATACACCAACTACCCATACACCAACCACCAGGACACCAACCACCCATAAACCAACCACCCGTACACCAACCACCCATACACCAACCACCCGTACACCAACCACCCGTACACCAACCACCCATACACCAACCACCCATAAACCAACCAACCACCCACATACCAACCACCCACACACTAACCACCGACACACCAACCACCCATATACTGTCAAAATCACAAAGACAACTGAAATTATAACCAGTTTTAGGAGGGCATGTGATTTTTTGAATGGTTTTCCCCCGTTGCCCCTCCTTCTCCATCAGTAGGGCCTGCTCCTTCTCCAGCAGTAGGGCCTGCTCTGCTCCTTTGCAAACAGTAGGGCCTGCTCCCCTCCTTCTCCAACAGTAGGGCCTGTTCCCCTCCTTCTCCAACAGTAGGGCCTGCTCCCCTCCTTCTCCAACAGTAGGGCCTGCTCCCCTCCTTCTCCAGCAGTAGGGCCTGCTCCCCTCCTTCTCCAACAGTAGGGCCTGCTCCCCTCCTTCTCCAACAGTAGGGCCTGCTCCACTCCTCTTCTCCAACAGTAGGGCCTGCTCTGCTCCTTCTTCATCAGAAGGGCCTGCTCCCCTCCTTCTCCCAACAGTAGGGCCTGCTCCGCTCATTTTCCCACAGTAGGGCCTGCTCCGCTCCTTCTCCAACAGTAGGGCCTGCTCTGCTCCTTCTCCATCAGTAGGGCCTGCTACGCTCATTTTCCAACAGTAGGGCCTGCTCTGCTCCTTCTCCAACAGTAGGGCCTGCTCCGCTCATTTTCCAACAGTAGGGCCTGCTCCCCTCCTTCTCCAACAGTAGGGCCTGCTCCTCTCCTTCTCCATCAGTAGGGCCTGCTCCCCTCCTTCTCCAACAGTAGGGCCTGCTCCCCTCCTTCTCCATCAGTAGGGCCTGCTACCCTCCTTCTCCATCAGTAGGGCCTGCTCCCCTCCTTCTCCAACATTAGGGCCTGCTCCTTCTCCATCAGTAGGGCCTGCTCTGCTCCTTCTCCATCAGTAGGGCCTGCTCCCCTCCATCAGTAGGGCCTGCTCCTTTCCTTCTCCATCAGTAGGGCCTGCTCCCCTCCTTCTCCATCAGTAGGGCCTGCTCTGCTCCTTCTCCATCAGTAGGGCCTGCTCCCATCCTTCTCCATCAGTAGGGCCTGCTCTGCTCCTTCTCCATCAGTAGGGCCTGCTCCCCTCCTTCTCCAACATTAGGGCCTGCTCTGCTCCTTCTCCATCAGTAGGGCCTGCTCTGCTCCTTCTCCAAAATTAGGGCCTGCTCTGCTCCTTCTCCATCAGTAGGGCCTGCTCCCCTCCTTCTCCATCAGTAGGGCCTGCTCCCCTCCTTCTCCATCAGTAGGGCCTGCTCCCCTCCTTCTCCAACATTAGGGCCTGCTCCTTCTCCATCAGTAGGGCCTGCTCTGCTCCTTCTCCATCAGTAGGGCCTGCTCCCCTCCATCAGTAGGGCCTGCTCCTTTCCTTCTCCATCAGTAGGGCCTGCTCCCCTCCTTCTCCATCAGTAGGGCCTGCTCCGCTCCTTCTCCATCAGTAGGGCCTGCTCCCCTCCTTCTCCATCAGTAGGGCCTGCTCCCCTCCTTCTCCAACATTAGGGCCTGCTCTGCTCCTTCTCCATCAGTAAGGCCTGCTCCTCTCCTTCTCCGCTCCAACAGGTTTTCATCAAGGATCTGTCTGTACTTTGCTCTGTTTATCTTTCCCTCAACTGGTCTCCCAATCCCTGCCATTGAAAAATATCCCCACCACAAATCCGGGATCCGGCTGGGCCACTCAAGGAGATTTAGAGACTTGTCCCGAAGCCACACCTGCATTGTCTTGGCTGTGTACTTAGAGTTGTTGTCCTGTTGGAAAGGGAACCTTTGCCCCAGTCTGAGGTCCTGAGCGCTCTGGAGCAGGGTTTCATCAAGGATCTCTCTGTACTTTGCTTCGTTCATCTTTCCCTCGATCTTGACTAGTCTCCCAGTCCCTGCCACTGAAAAACATCCTCATAGCATGATGCTGCCACCACCATGCTTCACCGTATAGATAGTGCCAGGTTTCTTCAAGATGTGACGCTTGGCAATCAGGCCAAAGAGTTCAATCGTGGTTTCATCAGACCAGAGAATCTTGTTTCTCATGGTCTAAGAGTCTTTAGGTGCCTTTCGGCAAAATCCAAGCAGGCGGTCATGTCCCTTTTACTGAGGAGTGGCTTCCGTCTGGCCACTCTACCATAAAGGCCTGATTGCTGGAATGCTGCAGAGATGGTTGGTCTTCTGTAAATTTCTCCCATCTCCACAGAAGAACTTTGGAGCTCTGTCAGAGTGACCATCGGATTCTTGGTCACCTCCCTGACCAAGGCCATTCCCCCCTGATTGCTCAGTTTGGCCAGGCGGCCAGCTCTAGGAAGAGTCTTGGTGGTTCCAAACTTCTTCCATTTAAAAATGATGGAGGCCACTGTGTTCACGGGGACCTTCAATGCTGCAGAAATTTTTTGGTACCCTTCCCCAGATCTGTGCCTCAAAACAATCCTGTCATGGAGCTCTACGGACAATTCCTTCAACCTCAAGCCTTGGTTTTTGCTCTGACATGCACTGTCAACTGTGGTACCTTTATATAGACAGGTGTGTGCCTTTCCAAATCATGTCCAGTAGTAATAGACATAGAGATAGTGATAGAGAAAGTGATAGTAATAGAGATAGTGATAGAGATATTGATAGTGATAGTGATAGATATATTGATATCACTATTGATATTGATAGTGATAGAGAAAGTGATAGTAATAGAGATAGTGATAGATATATTGATATCACTATTGATAGTGATAGTGATAGAGAAAGTGATAGTAATAGTGATAGTGATAGAGATATTGCAGCGGTGTAGCCTAGTGGTTAGAGTGTAGAGGTGGCAGGGTAGCCTAGTGGTTAGAGTGTAGAGGTGGCAGGGTAGCCTAGTGGTTAGAGTGTAGAGGTGGCAGGTAGCCTAGTGGTTAGAGTGTAGAGGTGGCAGGTAGCCTAGTGGTTAGAGTGTAGAGGAGGCAGGGTATCCTAGTGGTTAGAGTGTAGAGGTGGCAGGTTGTCTAGTGGTTAGAGTGTAGAGGTGGCAGGTAGCCTAGTGGTTAGAGTGTAGGGGAGGCAGGGTAGCCTAGTGGTTAGAGTATAGGGGTGGCAGGGTAGCCTAGTGGTTAGAGTGTAGGGGAGGCAGGGTAGCCTAGTGGTTAGAGTGTAGGGGAGGCAGGGTAGCCTAGTGGTTAGAGTGTAGGGGTGGCAGGTAGCCTAGTGGTTAGAGTGTAGGGGCGGCAGGGTAGCCTAGTGGTTAGAGTGTAGGGGTGGCAGGTAGCCTAGTGGTTAGAGTGTAGAGGCGGCAGGGTAGCCTAGTGGTTAGAGTGTAGGGGAGGCAGGGTAGCCTAGTGGTTAGAGTGTAGGGGTGGCAGGTAGCCTGGTGGTTAGAGTGTAGGGGCGGCAGGGTAGCCTAGTGGTTAGAGTGTAGAGGAGGCAGGTAGCCTAGTGGTTAGAGTGTAGAGGTGGCAGGTAGCCTAGTGGTTAGAGTGTAGAGGAGGCAGGGTAGCCTAGTGGTTAGAGTGTAGAGGTGGCAGGGTATCCTAGTGGTTAGAGTGTAGAGGCGGCAGTATAGCCTAGTGGTTAGAGTGTAGAGGTGGCAGGGTAGCCTAGTGGTTAGAGTGTAGAGGTGGCAGGGTAGCCTAGTGGTTAGAGTGTAGAGGCGGCAGGGTAGCCTACTGGTTAGAGTGTAGGGGTGGCAGGTAGCCTAGTGGTTAGAGTGTAGGGGCGGCAGGGTAGCCTAGTGGTTAGAGTGCAGGGGTGGCAGGTAGCCTAGTGGTTAGAGTGTAGGGGAGGCAGGGTAGCCTAGTGGTTAGAGTGTAGGGGAGGCAGGGTAGCCTAGTGGTTAGAGTGTAGGGGTGGCAGGTAGCCTAGTGGTTAGAGTGTAGGGGAGGCAGGGTAGCCTAGTGGTTAGAGTGTAGGGGAGGCAGGGTAGCCTAGTGGTTAGAGTGTAGGGGAGGCAGGGTAGCCTAGTGGTTAGAGTGTAGGGGAGGCAGTATAGCCTAGTGGTTAGAGTGTAGAGGTGGCAGGGTAGCCTAGTGGTTAGAGTGTAGAGGTGGCAGGGTAGCCTAGTGGTTAGAGTGTAGTGGCGGCAGGGTAGCCTAGTGGTTAGAGTGTAGGGGTGGCAGGTAGCCTAGTGGTTAGAGTGTAGGGGCGGCAGGGTAGCCTAGTGGTTAGAGTGTAGGGGAGGCAGGGTAGCCTAGTGGTTAGAGTGTAGGGGTGGCAGGTAGCCTAGTGGTTAGAGTGTAGAGGAGGCAGGGTAGCCTAGTGGTTAGAGTGTAGGGGAGGCAGGGTAGCCTAGTGGTTAGAGTGTAGGGGAGGCAGGGTAGCCTAGTGGTTAGAGTGTAGGGGTGGCAGGTAGCCTAGTGGTTAGAGTGTAGAGGAGGCAGGGTAGCCTAGTGGTTAGAGTGTAGAGGAGGCAGGTAGCCTAGTGGTTAGAGTGTAGAGGCGGCAGGGTAGCCTAGTGGTTAGAGTGTAGGGGTGGCAGGTAGCCTAGTGGTTAGAGTGTAGAGGAGGCAGGGTAGCCTAGTGGTTAGAGTGTAGAGGAGGCAGGGTAGCCTAGTGGTTAGAGTGTAGAGGAGGCAGGGTAGCCTAGTGGTTAGAGTGTAGGGGTGGCAGGTAGCCTAGTGGTTAGAGTGTAGAGGTGGCAGGGTAGCCTAGTGGTTAGAGTGTAGAGGAGGCAGGGTAGCCTAGTGGTTAGAGTGTAGAGGTGGCAGGTAGCCTAGTGGTTAGAGTGTAGGGGAGGCAGGGTAGCCTAGTGGTTAGAGTGTAGAGGTGGCAGGGTAGCCTAGTGGTTAGAGTGTAGGGGAGGCAGGGTGGCCTAGTGGTTAGAGTGTAGGGGAGGCAGGGTAGCCTAGTGGTTAGAGTGTAGGGGAGGCAGGGTAGCCTAGTGGTTAGAGTGTAGGGGAGGCAGGGTAGCCTAGTGGTTAGAGTGTAGTGGAGGCAGGGTAGCCTAGTGGTTAGAGTATAGGGGTGGCAGGGTAGCCTAGTGGTTAGAGTGTAGGAGAGGCAGGGTAGCCTAGTGGTTAGAGTGTAGGGGAGGCAGGGTAGCCTAGTGGTTAGAGTGTAGGGGTGGCAGGTAGCCTAGTGGTTAGAGTGTAGGGGCGGCAGGGTAGCCTAGTGGTTAGAGTGTAGGGGTGGCAGGTAGCCTAGTGGTTAGAGTGTAGAGGCGGCAGGGTAGCCTAGTGGTTAGAGTGTAGGGGAGGCAGGGTAGCCTAGTGGTTAG
Organism: Oncorhynchus clarkii lewisi; assembly: GCF_045791955.1. NCBI lineage: Eukaryota > Metazoa > Chordata > Actinopteri > Salmoniformes > Salmonidae > Oncorhynchus > Oncorhynchus clarkii. Next base: position 83,478,210 of record NC_092153.1, read on the forward strand.
AGTGTAGGGGTGGCAGGTAGCCTAGTGGTTAGAGTGTAGGGGCGGCAGGGTAGCCTAGTGGTTAGAGTGTAGGGGAGGCAGGGTAGCCTAGTGGTTAGAGTGTAGAGGAGGCAGGGTAGCCTAGTGGTTAGAGTGTAGAGGTGGCAGGGTATCCTAGTGGTTAGAGTGTAGAGGCGGCAGTATAGCCTAGTGGTTAGAGTGTAGAGGTGGCAGGGTAGCCTAGTGGTTAGAGTGTAGAGGTGGCAGGGTAGCCTAGTGGTTAGAGTGTAGAGGCGGCAGGGTAGCCTAGTGGTTAGAGTGTAGGGGTGGCAGGTAGCCTAGTGGTTAGAGTGTAGGGGCGGCAGGGTAGCCTAGTGGTTAGAGTGTAGGGGTGGCAGGTAGCCTAGTGGTTAGAGTGTAGGGGAGGCAGGGTAGCCTAGTGGTTAGAGTGTAGGGGAGGCAGGGTAGCCTAGTGGTTAGAGTGTAGGGGTGGCAGGTAGCCTAGTGGTTAGAGTGTAGAGGAGGCAGGGTAGCCTAGTGGTTAGAGTGTAGAGGAGGCAGGTAGCCTAGTGGTTAGAGTGTAGAGGCGGCAGGGTAGCCTAGTGGTTAGAGTGTAGGGGTGGCAGGTAGCCTAGTGGTTAGAGTGTAGAGGAGGCAGGGTAGCCTAGTGGTTAGAGTGTAGAGGAGGCAGGGTAGCCTAGTGGTTAGAGTGTAGAGGAGGCAGGGTAGCCTAGTGGTTAGAGTGTAGGGGTGGCAGGTAGCCTAGTGGTTAGAGTGTAGAGGTGGCAGGGTAGCCTAGTGGTTAGAGTGTAGAGGAGGCAGGGTAGCCTAGTGGTTAGAGTGTAGAGGTGGCAGGTAGCCTAGTGGTTAGAGTGTAGGGGAGGCAGGGTAGCCTAGTGGTTAGAGTGTAGAGGAGGCTGGTAGCCTAGTGGTTAGAGTGTAGAGGTGGCAGGGTAGCCTAGTGGTTAGAGTGTAGACGTGGCAGGTAGCCTAGTGGTTAGAGTGTAGAGGTGGCAGGGTAGCCTAGTGGTTAGAGTGTAGAGGCGGCAGGGTAGCCTAGTGGTTAGAGTGTAGGGGAGGCAGGGTAGCCTAGTGGTTAGAGTGTAGGGGAGGCAAAGTAGCCTAGTGGTTAGAGTGTAGAGGTGGCAGGGTAGCCTAGTGGTTAGAGTGTAGAGGTGGCAGGTAGCCTAGTGGTTAGAGTGTAGAGGTGGCAGGTAGCCTAGTGGTTAGAGTGTAGGGGAGGCAGGGTAGCCTAGTGGTTAGAGTGTAGAGGCGGCAGTGTAGCCTAGTGGTTAGAGTGTAGAGGTGGCAGGTAACCTAGTGGTTAGAGTGTAGAGGCGGCAGTATAGCCTAGTGGTTAGAGTGTAGAGGTGGCAGGTAACCTAGTGGTTAGAGTGTAGAGGCGGCAGTATAGCCTAGTGGTTAGAGTGTAGAGGTGGCAGGTAACCTAGTGGTTAGAGTGTAGAGGCGGCAGTATAGCCTAGTGGTTAGAGTGTAGAGGCGGCAGGGTAGCCTAGTGGTTAGAGTGTAGAGGCGGCAGGGTAGCCTAGTGGTTAGAGTGTAGAGGCGGCAGTGTAGCCTAGTGGTTAGAGCGTTGGACTAGTAACCGGAAGGTTGCAAGTTCAAACCCCCGAGCTGACAAGGTACACATCTGTCTTTCTGCCCTTGAACTGGCAGTTAACCCACTGTTCCTAGGGCGTCATTGAAAATAAAAATGTGTTCTTAACTGACTTGCCTAGTTAAATAAAGGTCAAATATTATTATATTTTTAATTCACACTTTCTCGTCTAGTGATATTGATAGAGAAAATGATAGTGATATTGATAGTGATAGAGAAAATGATAGTAATAGTATAGAGATACAGAGAGTGAAAGTGATAATGATAGAACTATAGATAGTGATAGAGATAGTGCTAATGATAGAACTATAGATAGTGATAGAGATAGTGATAGAGATAGTGATAATGATAGAACTATAGATAGTGATAGAGATAGTAAAAGAGATAGTGACAATGATAGAACTATGGATAGTTAAAGAGATAGTGACAATGATAGAACTATAGATAGTGATAGAGATAGTAAAAGAGATAGTGCTAATGATAGAACTATAGATAGTGATAGAGATAGTAAAAGAGATAGTGACAATGATAGAACTATAGATAGTTAAAGAGATAGTGACAATGATAGAACTATAGATAGTGATAGAGATAGTAAAAGAGATAGTGCTAATGATAGAACTATAGATAGTGATAGAGATAGTAAAAGAGATAGTGACAATGATAGAACTATAGATAGTTAAAGAGATAGTGACAATGATAGAACTATAGATAGTGATAGAGATAGTAAAAGAGATAGTGACAATGATAGAACTATAGATAGTTAAAGAGATAGTGACAATGATAGAACTATAGATAGTGATAGAGATAGTGATAGAGATAGTGATAAAACTATAGATAGTGATAGAGATAGTAAAAGAGATAGTGACCATGATAGAACTATAGATAGTGATAGAGATAGTGCTAATGATAGAACTATAGATAGTGATAGAGATAGTGCTAATGATAGAACTATAGATAGTGATAGAAATAGTGCTAATGATAGAACTATAGATAGTGATAGAAATAGTGCTAATGATAGAACTATAGATAGTGATAGAGATAGTGCTAATGATAGAACTATAGATAGTGATAGAAATAGTACTAATGATAGAACTATAGATAGTGATAGAGATAGTGCTAATGATAGAACTATAGATAGTGATAGAAATAGTGCTAATGATAGTGATAAAACTATAGATAGTGATAGAGATAGTAAAAGAGATAGTGACCATGATAGAACTATAGATAGTGATAGAAATAGTGCTAATGATAGAACTATAGATAGTGATAGAAATAGTGCTAATGATAGAACTATAGATAGTGATAGAGATAGTGCTAATGATAGAACTATAGATAGTGATAGAAATAGTGCTAATGATAGAACTATAGATAGTGATAGAGATAGTGCTAATGATAGAACTATAGATAGTGATAGAAATAGTGCTAATGATAGAACTATAGATAGTGATAGAGATAGTGCTAATGATAGAACTATAGATAGTGATAGAGATAGTGATAGAGATAGTGATAATGATAGAACTATAGATAGTGATAGAGATAGTTAAAGAGATAGTGACAATGATAGAACTATAGATAGTGATAGAGATAGTAAAAGAGATAGTGCTAATGATAGAACTATAGATAGTGATAGAGATAGTAAAAGAGATAGTGACAATGATAGAACTATAGATAGTTAAAGAGATAGTGACAATGATAGAACTATAGATAGTGATAGAGATAGTAAAAGAGATAGTGCTAATGATAGAACTATAGATAGTGATAGAGATAGTAAAAGAGATAGTGACAATGATAGAACTATAGATAGTTAAAGAGATAGTGACAATGATAGAACTATAGATAGTGATAGAGATAGTAAAAGAGATAGTGACAATGATAGAACTATAGATAGTTAAAGAGATAGTGACAATGATAGAACTATAGATAGTGATAGAGATAGTGATAGAGATAGTGATAAAACTATAGATAGTGATAGAGATAGTAAAAGAGATAGTGACCATGATAGAACTATAGATAGTGATAGAAATAGTGCTAATGATAGAACTATAGATAGTGATAGAAATAGTGCTAATGATAGAACTATAGATAGTGATAGAGATAGTGCTAATGATAGAACTATAGATAGTGATAGAAATAGTGCTAATGATAGAACTATAGATAGTGATAGAGATAGTGCTAATGATAGAACTATAGATAGTGATAGAAATAGTGCTAATGATAGAACTATAGATAGTGATAGAGATAGTGCTAATGATAGAACTATAGATAGTGATAGAGATAGTGCTAATGATAGAACTATAGATAGTGATAGAGATAGTGCCAATGATAGAACTATAGATAGTGATAGAGATAGTGACAATGATAGAACTATAGATAGTGATAGAGATAGTGATAGAGATAGTGATAAAACTATAGATAGTGATAGAGATAGTAAAAGAGATAGTGACCATGATAGAACTATAGATAGTGATAGAAATAGTGCTAATGATAGAACTATAGATAGTGATAGAAATAGTGCTAATGATAGAACTATAGATAGTGATAGAGATAGTGCTAATGATAGAACTATAGATAGTGATAGAAATAGTGCTAATGATAGAACTATAGATAGTGATAGAGATAGTGCTAATGATAGAACTATAGATAGTGATAGAAATAGTGCTAATGATAGAACTATAGATAGTGATAGAGATAGTGCTAATGATAGAACTATAGATAGTGATAGAGATAGTGCTAATGATAGAACTATAGATAGTGATAGAGATAGTGCCAATGATAGAACTATAGATAGTGATAGAGATAGTGACAATGATAGAACTATAGATAGTGATAGAGATAGTGATAGAGATAGTGATAATGATAGAACTATAGATAGTGATAGAGATAGTGATAGAGATAGTGATAATGATAGAACTATAGATAGTGATAGAGAAAGTGATAATGATAGAACTATAGATAGTGATAGAGATAGTAAAAGAGATAGTGCTAATGATAGAACTATAGATAGTGATAGAGATAGTGCCAATGATAGAACTATAGATAGTGATAGAGATAGTGACAATGATAGAACTATAGATAGTGATAGAGATAGTGATAGAGATAGTGATAATGATAGAACTATAGATAGTGATAGAGATAGTGATAGAGATAGTGATAATGATAGAACTATAGATAGTTAAAGAGATAGTGACAATGATAGAACTATAGATAGTGATAGAGATAGTAAAAGAGATAGTGACAATGATAGAACTATAGATAGTTAAAGAGATAGTGACAATGATAGAACTATAGATAGTGATAGAGATAGTGATAGAGATAGTGATAAAACTATAGATAGTGATAGAGATAGTAAAAGAGATAGTGACCATGATAGAACTATAGATAGTGATAGAAATAGTGCTAATGATAGAACTATAGATAGTGATAGAAATAGTGCTAATGATAGAACTATAGATAGTGATAGAGATAGTGCTAATGATAGAACTATAGATAGTGATAGAAATAGTGCTAATGATAGAACTATAGATAGTGATAGAGATAGTGCTAATGATAGAACTATAGATAGTGATAGAAATAGTGCTAATGATAGAACTATAGATAGTGATAGAGATAGTGCTAATGATAGAACTATAGATAGTGATAGAGATAGTGCTAATGATAGAACTATAGATAGTGATAGAGATAGTGCCAATGATAGAACTATAGATAGTGATAGAAATAGTGCTAATGATAGAACTATAGATAGTGATAGAAATAGTGCTAATGATAGAACTATAGATAGTGATAGAGATAGTGCTAATGATAGAACTATAGATAGTGATAGAAATAGTGCTAATGATAGAACTATAGATAGTGATAGAGATAGTGCTAATGATAGAACTATAGATAGTGATAGAAATAGTGCTAATGATAGAACTATAGATAGTGATAGAGATAGTGCTAATGATAGAACTATAGATAGTGATAGAGATAGTGCTAATGATAGAACTATAGATAGTGATAGAGATAGTGCCAATGATAGAACTATAGATAGTGATAGAGATAGTGCTAATGATAGAACTATAGATAGTGATAGAGATAGTGCTAATGATAGAACTATAGATAGTGATAGAGATAGTGCTAATGATAGAACTATAGATAGTGATAGAGATAGTGATAGAGATAGTGATAATGATAGAACTATAGATAGTGATAGAGATAGTGATAGTGAAAGAAAAAGAGAAGACAAGAAAGCAATAGAATGAGAAGCAGCAGAGACAGAGGAGGAGGGGATGAGTTGGGGTGATGTCTGAGGCTGAGAACAACCAGCTAGTGAGAGAGAGAGAGAGAGAGAGAGAGACAGCGAGAGGGTGAGAGTGAGAGTGAATGTGAGTGTGTGAGTGAGAGAGAGAGGTGTTAGAATGGTAGAATTCCCACCAGCCCGTGTTCTAAATACTACAGTTATATATAGACTCATTAAGCATTCTGTTTTTAATTGTCTTGCTCTGTGTGAGAAGAGATAGAAGCACATTGATGTCTCACAGCATCGCAAACAGACACACACAGGACCACATGAGAACACACACACACACACACACACAACATCACACCACCATGTGAACACACGTACACACACCACAGCGTGAACACACGAACACACACACATACTGTGCCACGTGCCGAGAGTCTTCTCTGGTCATAGCAGTGGGGAGCATCACTCTCACTCTCTCTCTCACACACACACACCACCATACAGCGCACACACACACACACACACACACACACACACACACACACACACACACACACACACACACACACACACACACACACACACACACACACACACAACCATACAGCACAGACAGAATACACACACACACACACACACACACCACCATACAGCGCAGACAGAATACACACACACACACAGCTAAAGGGTAGAGCTGCCGCTTTCAAGGAGCGGGACTCTAACACTGAAGCTCATGAGAAATCCCGCTATGCCCAGGCAAAGCATCAATACAGGACTAAGATCGAATCGTACTACACCGGCTCCGGCGCTCGTCGGACGTGCCAGGGCTGGAAAACTATCACAGACGGGAAAGGGAAGCTAAATTACTTCTATGCATGTAACACTGAAACATGCATGAGAGCATCAGCATCAGCAGAGCACCAGCTGTTCCGGATGGCTGTGTGATCACGGTCTCCGTAGCCGATGTGAGTAAGACCTTTTAACAGGACAACAGACCCCACAGAGCCCTCACCTACAGAGAGATGAGCCTAGAGAAGAGTCCCCTCAGCCAGCTGGTTCTGAGACTCTGTTCACAAACCCAAACAGACCCCACAGAGCCCTCACCTACAGAGAGATGAGCCTAGAGAAGAGTCCCCTCAGCCATCTGGTTCTGAGACTCTGTTCACAAACACAAACAGACCCCACAGAGCCCTCACCTACAGAGAGATGAGCCTAGAGAAGAGTCCCCTCAGCCAGCTGGTTCTGAGACTCTGTTCACAAACACAAACAGACCCCATGGAGCCCTCACCTACAGAGAGATGAGCCTAGAGAAGAGTCCCCTCAGCCATCTGGTTCTGAGACTCTGTTCACAAACACAAACAGACCCAACAGAACCCCTGGGCAGCAACACATTTAGACCCAACCCAATTATGAGAACGCAAAAACATAACTATTTGACACACTGGAAAGAATCAACCAAAAAAACATAGCAAACTGGAATGCTATTTGGCCCTGAACAGAGAATACACAGTGGCAGAATACCTGACCACTGTGACTGAACCAAACTTAATTGAGAAAGGCTGCAGTTTGTGCAGTTTGAAAGAGAAGACAGGCTATGCACCCACTGTCCACAAAATGAGGTGGAAACTGAGCTACACTTCCTAACCTCCTGACAAATGTATGACAACTTTAGAGATACATTATTTTCCCCACAGATCACACAGACCCACAAATAATTTGAAAACAAATCAAACAATGATACACTCCCATATCTGTTAGGGGAAATGCCACAGTGTGCAAATCACAGCTGCAATATTTGTGGCCCGTTGCCATGAGAAAAGGACAACCAGAGGAACACAAACAACATGGTAAATATTGATCTGTTTATCTTCTCCTACTTTTCATACTACAACTATTTGCACATCGCTAAAAGTCTGTACATACTGTAACTGATTAAATAAAACGCTTGAAATGTCTTTCATTTTCAAACCTTTTTGAGTGCAATGTTTACTGTAAATTTCTAACACGTTTCCCATGCCAATAAAGCCCTGATGAATTGAAGAGAGACAGAAGGAGAGAGAGAGAGCGATACAGAGTGATGTAGAGAGAGAGAGAGAGAGCAATACAGAGAGAGAGAGAGAGAGAGAGAGAGAGAGAGGTAGAGAGTGATGTAGAGAGAGAGAGAGAGAGAGAGAGAGAGAGAGAGGTGTAGAGAGAGAGAGAGATAGAGAGAGAGAGAGAGAAAGAGAGAGAGAGAGAGAGAGCGTGATGTAGAGAAAGAGAGAGAGAGAGAGCGTGATGTAGAGAAAGAGAGAGAGAGAGAGCGAGGGATACACAGAGAGAGAGAGAGAGAGAG
>NC_092153.1:83488869-83538869 GCF_045791955.1 Oncorhynchus clarkii lewisi
GTGACAGGCAGTATCTACATGGTGTGACAGGCAGTAGTTACATGGTGTGACAGGCAGTATCTACATGGTGTGACAGGCAGTATCTACATGGTGTGACAGGCAGTAGTTACATGGTGTGACAGGCAGTAGTTACATGGTGTGACAGGCAGTATCTACATGGTGTGACAGGCAGTATCTACATGGTGTGACAGGCAGTATCCACATGGTGTGACAGGCAGTAGTTACATGGTGTGACAGGCAGTAGTTACATGGTGTGACAGGCAGTAGTTACATGGTGTGACAGGCAGTATCTACATAGTGTGACAGGCAGTATCTACATGGTGTGACAGGCAGTATCTACATGGTGTGACAGGAAGTAGTTACATGGTGTGACAGGCAGTAGTTACATGGTGTGACAGGCAGTATCTAAATGGTGTAACAGGCAGTAGTTACATGGTGTGACAGGCAGTATCCACATGGTGTGACAGGCAGTATCCACATGGTGTGACAGGCAGTAGTTACATGGTGTGACAGGCAGTAGTTACATGGTGTGACAAGCAGTATCCACATGGTGTGACAGGCAGTAGTTACATGGTGTGACAGGCAGTAGTTACATGGTGTGACAGGCAGTATCTACATGGTGTGACAGGCAGTATCTACATAGTGTGACAGGCAGTATCTACATGGTGTGACAGGCAGTAGTTACATGGTGTGACAGGCAGTAGTTACATGGTGTGACAGGCAGTATCTACATGGTGTGACAGGCAGTATCTACATGGTGTGACAGGCAGTAGTTACATGGTGTGACAGGCAGTAGTTACATGGTGTGACAGGCAGTATCTACATGGTTTGACAGGCAGTAGTTACATGGTGTGACAGGCAGTAGTTACATGGTGTGACAGGCAGTATCTACATGGTGTGACAGACAGTATCTACATGGTGTGACAGGCAGTATCTACATGGTGTGACAGGCAGTATCTACATGGTGTGACAGGCAGTATCTACATGGTGTGACAGGCAGTATCTACATGGTGTGACAGGCAGTAGTTACATGGTGTGACAGGCAGTATCTACATGGTGTGACAGGCAGTATCTACATGGTGTGACAGGCAGTAGTTACATGGTGTGACAGGCAGTAGTTACATGGTGTGACAGGCAGTATCTACATGGTTTGACAGGCAGTAGTTACATGGTGTGACAGGCAGTAGTTACATGGTGTGACAGGCAGTATCTACATGGTGTGACAGACAGTATCTACATGGTGTGACAGGCAGTATCTACATGGTGTGACAGGCAGTACTTACATGGTGTGACAGTCAGTAGTTACATGGTGTGACAGGCAGTATCTACATGGTGTGACAGGCAGTATCTACATGGTGTGACAGGCAGTAGTTACATGGTGTGACAGGCAGTAGTTACATGGTGTGACAGGCAGTATCTACATGGTGTGACAGGCAGTATCTACATGGTGTGACAGGCAGTATCCACATGGTGTGACAGGCAGTAGTTACATGGTGTGACAGGCAGTAGTTACATGGTGTGACAGGCAGTAGTTACATGGTGTGACAGGCAGTATCTACATAGTGTGACAGGCAGTATCTACATGGTGTGACAGGCAGTATCTACATGGTGTGACAGGAAGTAGTTACATGGTGTGACAGGCAGTAGTTACATGGTGTGACAGGCAGTATCTAAATGGTGTAACAGGCAGTAGTTACATGGTGTGACAGGCAGTATCCACATGGTGTGACAGGCAGTATCCACATGGTGTGACAGGCAGTAGTTACATGGTGTGACAGGCAGTAGTTACATGGTGTGACAAGCAGTATCCACATGGTGTGACAGGCAGTAGTTACATGGTGTGACAGGCAGTAGTTACATGGTGTGACAGGCAGTATCTACATGGTGTGACAGGCAGTATCTACATGGTGTGACAGGCAGTATCTACATGGTGTGACAGGCAGTAGTTACATGGTGTGACAGGCAGTAGTTACATGGTGTGACAGGCAGTATCTACATGGTGTGACAGGCAGTATCTACATGGTGTGACAGGCAGTAGTTACATGGTGTGACAGGCAGTAGTTACATGGTGTGACAGGCAGTATCTACATGGTTTGACAGGCAGTAGTTACATGGTGTGACAGGCAGTAGTTACATGGTGTGACAGGCAGTATCTACATGGTGTGACAGACAGTATCTACATGGTGTGACAGGCAGTATCTACATGGTGTGACAGGCAGTATCTACATGGTGTGACAGGCAGTATCTACATGGTGTGACAGGCAGTATCTACATGGTGTGACAGGCAGTAGTTACATGGTGTGACAGGCAGTATCTACATGGTGTGACAGGCAGTATCTACATGGTGTGACAGGCAGTAGTTACATGGTGTGACAGGCAGTAGTTACATGGTGTGACAGGCAGTATCTACATGGTTTGACAGGCAGTAGTTACATGGTGTGACAGGCAGTAGTTACATGGTGTGACAGGCAGTATCTACATGGTGTGACAGACAGTATCTACATGGTGTGACAGGCAGTATCTACATGGTGTGACAGGCAGTACTTACATGGTGTGACAGTCAGTAGTTACATGGTGTGACAGGCAGTATCTACATGGTGTGACAGGCAGTATCTACATGGTGTGACAGGCAGTATCCACATGGTGTGACAGGCAGTAGTTACATGGTGTGACAGGCAGTAGTTACATGGTGTGACAGGCAGTATGCCAGGGCATGCAGACGATAACGGATTTACAAAATGGAAACCCAGCCGTGAGATGCCCGGATGATGCCGAACTCCCAAACGAGCTAGTTGCCTTTTACGCTCGCTTCAAGAAAATACAACACTGTGTCTTGAGTGAAAGCAGCCCGTTGTTCTGGATGACTGTGTGATCTCACTCGCCATAGCTGATGTGAGCAAAACGTTTAAACAGGTTAACAATCCACAAGTCCCACCAGGCCAGATGGGATACCAAGGGCACGCTCTCAAAGCATGTGCAGACCAGCTGGCAAGAGTCTTCATAGACATTTTCAATCTCTCCATGTCTCAGTCTGTAATTCCAACATGTTTCAAGCTGACCACCATTGTCCCTGTTCCCAAAGTAACCTGCCTAAATTACGATTACCCTGTAGCACTACCATCTGCAATTATGAAATGCTTTGAAAGGCTGGTCATGACACACATCATCACCATCATCCCAGACACCGTGGACCCAGTCCAATTCACATAACGCCCCAACAGATGCACAGATTACCCCTCCCACCTGGACAAGAGGGGAAATAACTATGTGAGGATGCTGTTCATTGACGACAGTTCAGCGTTCAACACCATAGTCCCTTCCAAGCTCATCACAAAGCTCAGGACCCGTGGAACTGAAGGAAGGAAGGAGGAATCCTGTTTTAACCGGGTCCAACGCTCGTCATACGTGCCAGGGCATGCAGACGATAACGGATTTACAAAAGGGAAACCCAGCTGTGAGATGCCCGGATGATGCCGAACTGGATTCTGGACTTCCTGACGGGACGGCCACAGGTGGTGCAAGGGTGTGTGCTTGGTCCCCTGCTGTACTCCCTTGTCACCCACGACTGCGTGGCCACACACGACTCAAACGCCATCAAGTTTGCTGACGACACAAAGGCGGTAGAGGCCTGATCACGGACGGCAATGAGACAGCCTACCGGGAAGGTCAGAGACTTGGCAGTGTGGTGCCACGACAACAACCTCTCCCTCAGCGTCGGTAAGACCAAGGAGCTGATCGAGAGAAAGAGGGGAGAGCACGCCCCCATCCACATCGACAGGGATGCCGTGGAGCGGGTAGGGAGTTTCAAGTTTCTTGACGTCAACATCACTTAACACGGTCCACACACACAGTCGTGACATCGTCTCGTCCCACCTAAGGATGTTGAAAAGATTTGGCATGGGGCCCTTGGATCCTCAAAAAGATTCTACAGCTGCACCATCTAGAGTCTCTTGACTGGATGCATCACTGCCTGGTACGTCAACGGCTACCTCCCGACCAAGACCACCATATCAGGAAGTGTTAGAGGAAGGTCCCAAAACATTGCCAGAGATTCCAGCCACCCAGGTCATAGACCTGCGGGCCAAAACACCACTAAATCATCTCCATGTGAATCTGTTCCAAAGTATTCACAGGCATAATAGAGACATGTATGTGATCGTATGTAAATGTCAACAATATGTAGTCAAATGTTTAGATGTAAACATTGTAACTATATGTTCCGGCCCCCCTGACCATCCGTTCAAGAAAACATTGGCCCGCGGCTGAATCTAGTTGATGATCCCTGCTATAGAATCTAAACTCTGCTACCGTCCGGGCAAACAGTATCAGAGTAACGGCTCCCGGACCAACAGGCTCCGAAACAGCTTCTACCTTCAAGCCATAAGACTGCTAAATACTGTAGCTAAATATTAGTTACTGGGACTATCTGCACTGGGCCTATCAAGCACTAACTATCTATACACACTCACAAGACTGTATACACACACTATATACACAGTCACACTACACTGACACGCTCACACACACAACCCAAACACAAACACACACACACAACTCAAAAACACACACACACACACACACACACACACACACACACACAACTCAAAAACACACACACACACACACACACACACACACACACACACAACCCAAACAAACACACACACACAACCCAAACACACACACACACACACAACTCAAACACACACACACACAACCCAAACACATTCACATGCACCACACACACACACACACACACACACACACAACCCAAACACATTCACATGCACCACACACACACACACACACACACACACAACCCAAACACATTCACATGCACCACACACACACTTACACTTTTACACATCATTTGATGCTGCTACTCTGTTCTTTGTTGTATTCTTATTATTATCTATCCTGATGTCTAGTCACTTTACCCTGCCTTCATGTACATATCTACCTCAAATACCTTATTATTATCTATCCTGATGCCTAGTCACTTTACCCTGCCTTCATGTACATATCTACCTCAAATACCTTATTATTATCTATCCTGATGCCTAGTCACTTTACCCTGCCTTCATGTACATATCTACCTTCCATACCTTATTATTATCTATCCTGATGCCTAGTCACTTTACCCTGCCTTCATGTACATATCTACCTCAAATACCTGATTATTATCTATCCTGATGCCTAGTCACTTTACCCTGCCTTCATGTACATATCTACCTCAAATACCTTATTATTATCTATCCTGATGCCTAGTCACTTTACCCTGCCTTCATGTACATATCTACCTCAAATACCTTATTATTATCTATCCTGATGTCTAGTCACTTTACCCTGCCTTCATGTACATATCTACCTCAAATACCTTATTATTATCTATCCTGATGTCTAGTCACTTTACCCTGCCTTCATGTACATATCTACCTCAAATACCTTATTATTATCTATCCTGATGTCTAGTCACTTTACCTTGCCTTCATGTACATATCTAACTCAAATACCTTATTATTATCTATCCTGATGTCTAGTCACTTTACCCTGCCTTCATGTACATATCTACCTCAAATACCTTATTATTATCTATCCTGATGTCTAGTCACTTTACCCTGCCTTCATGTACATATCTACCTCAAATACCTTATTATTATCTATCCTGATGTCTAGTCACTTTACCTTGCCTTCATGTACATATCTAACTCAAATACCTTATTATTATCTATCCTGATGTCTAGTCACTTTACCCTGCCTTCATGTACATATCTACCTCAAATACCTTATTATTATCTATCCTGATGTCTAGTCACTTTACCCTGCCTTCATGTACATATCTACCTCAAATACCTTATTATTATCTATCCTGATGTCTAGTCACTTTACCCTGCCTTCATGTACATATCTACCTCAAATACCTTATTATTATCTATCCTGATGTCTAGTCACTTTACCCTGCCTTCATGTACATATCTACCTCAAATACCTTATTATTATCTATCCTGATGTCTAGTCACTTTACCCTGCCTTCATGTACATATCTACCTCAAATACCTTATTATTATCTATCCTGATGTCTAGTCACTTTACCCTGCCTTCATGTACATATCTACCTCAAATACCTTATTATTATCTATCCTGATGTCTAGTCACTTTACCCTGCCTTCATGTACATATCTACCTCAAATACCTTATTATTATCTATCCTGATGTCTAGTCACTTTACCCTGCCTTCATGTACATATCTACCTCAAATACCTTATTATTATCTATCCTGATGTCTAGTCACTTTACCCTGCCTTCATGTACATATCTACCTCAACTACCTTATTATTATCTATCCTGATGCCTAGTCACTTTACCCTGCCTTCATGTACATATCTACCTCAAATACCTTATTATCTATCCTGATGTCTAGTCACTTTACCCTGCCTTCATGTACATATCTACCTCAAATACCTTATTATTATCTATCCTGATGCCTAGTCACTTTACCCTGCCTTCATGTACATATCTACCTCAAATACCTTATTATTATCTATCCTGATGCCTAGTCACTTTACCCTGCCTTCATGTACATATCTACCTCAAATACCTTATTATTATCTATCCTGATGCCTAGTCACTTTACCCTGCCTTCATGTACATATCTACCTCAAATACCTTATTATTATCTATCCTGATGCCTAGTCACTTTACCCTGCCTTCATGTACATATCTACCTCAAATACCTTATTATTATCTCTCCTGATGTCTAGTCACTTTACCCTGCCTTCATATACATATCTACCTCAAATACCTCGTACCTCTGCACATTGATCTGGTACTGGTCCTCCCTGTATATAGCTCCACATTGATCTGGTACTGGTACTTCCTGTATATAGCTCCACATTGATCTGGTCCTCCCTGTATATAGCTCCACATTGATCTGGTACTGGTACTTCCTGCATATAGCTCCACATTGATATGGTACTGGTACTTCCTGTATATAGCTCCACATTGATCTGGTACTGGTACTTCCTGTATGTAGCTCCACATTGATCTGGTACTGGTACTTCCTGTATATAGCTCCACATTGATCTGGTCCTCCCTGTATATAGCTCCACATTGATCTGGTACTGGTACTTCCTGTATATAGCTCCACATTGATATGGTACTGGTACTTCCTGTATATAGCTCCACATTGATCTGGTACTGGTACTTTCTGTATATAGCTCCACATTGATCTGGTACTTCCTGTATATAGCTCCACATTGATCTGGTACTTCCTGTATATAGCTCCATATTGATCTGGTACTGGTACTTCCTGTATATAGCTCCACATTGATCTGGTACTGGTACTTCCTGTACATAGCTCCACATTGATCTGGTACTGGTACTCCCTGTATATAGCTCCACATTGATCTGGTACTGGTACTTCCTGTATATAGCTCCACATTGATCTGGTACTTCCTGTATATAGCTCCACATTGATCTGGTACTGGTACTTCCGTGAAGCACGGGGGTGGCAGCATCATGCTGTGGGGGTGCTTTGCTGCAGGAGAGACTGGTGCACTTCACAAAATAGATGGCATCATGAGGAAGGAACATTATGTGGAAATATTGAAGCAACATCTCAAGACATCAGTCAGGAAGTTAAAGCTTGGTCGCAAATGGGTCTTCCAAATGGACAATGACCCCAAGCATACTTCCAAAGTTGTGGCAAAATGGCTTAAGGACAACAAAGTCAAGGTATTGGAGTGGCCATCACAAACCCTGACCTCAATCCCATAGAACATTTGTGGGAAGAACTGAGAAATGTGGATGAATGTGATGAAAGAAATTAAAGCTGAAATAAATCATTCTCTCTACTATTATTCTGACATTTCACATTCTTAAAATAAAGTGGTGATCCTAACTGAGCTAAGACAGGGAATTTTTACTAGATTTAAATGTCAGTAATTGTGAAAAACTGAGTTTAAATGTATTTGGCTAAGGTGTACGTAAACATCCGACTTCAACTGTATAAACAGTATAGAGTGTTGTGTATATATATGAATGTAAATATTTAGGACAAATAAGAATTGCTGCCTTTCTTAATGATTCATTACATCTGGTTCCTGGAGCTGTACGGCTGTGGAGCATACACACACACACACACACACAACCACAACCACAACCACACACACACACACACCGTGCCCTTGATGTAGACAGCTTACTAATGAGACATCTGTTAAGAGGGAGATTATGATTGTGTACCCAATTCCCTATACAGTATAGTGCACTACTTTAGACCAGAGCCCTATTTCCTATACAGTATAGTGCACTACTTTAGACCAGAGCCCTATTCCCTATATAGTGCACTACTTTAGACCAGAGCCCTATTCACTATACAGTATAGTGCACTACTTTGGGCCATAGAGTCCTGGTCAAATGTAGTGCACTATATAAAGTATAGGGTGCCATTTGGGACACTTCGTGTGTGTTTTGTCATGACCGCCTGGACTGCCGGGGGACTGAGCTGGACCGGGCTGGGGGACTGGACCGGGCTGTGGGACTGAGCTGGACCGGGCTGGGGGACTGGACCGGGCTGGGGGACTGAGCTGGACCGGGCTGGGGGACTGGACCGGGCTGGGGGACTGAGCTGGACCGGGCTGGGGGACTGAGCTGGACCGGGCTGGGGGACTGAGCTGGACCGGGCTGTGGAGCTGGACCGGGCTGTGGGACTGAGCTGGGCTGGGGAGCTTGTGGGACTGAGCTGGGCCGGGCTGTGGAGCTGGACCGGGCTGTGGGACTGAGCTCCTCGGAAAACTAAAACTGCGTCTCAAATCGCATCCTACTCTCTATATGCGTGGCATTTGGGAAGGGGTCTAAACCTTATCTAACCTGTCACCAGCTCCAACCATGGGGAACCAGGTCGGTCAGAGAGAGAAGACAACTGGCTGCCTCCAGGACAGCAGCTCTGTTTACTAAAGGTGATGAGAGGTTTAATATTTAAAGCTCCACTGACCTCCAGGAAAACCCCATCTGACCTTGTCTTTCAACCAACTCAGTCGTGTGGAGCCAGGTCATCAGTAGTCTTCTGTAAACTGCTAGAGAAGACTGCAGGATGAATATCAATAGGGAAACTAAACCCTAGATTAGAAGCTAACCTGTCACAACTTCCAGTCGCAGGGGGAACCAGGACAACCACCGAAGCCAGCCCTGTGTCTGACTGCTTCTTTTAAGTATGTACCTGTAGGTATCACAGGATGGTCTAGTGCATATCAGGTAAATACCAGTGAAAACAGAACCAGACTTAGAGACCAGCTCTGGACTGAGGATCTCTGGACCTCCAGCCTGTACCTCCATCTAATGTGAAAACCAGGTCATCAAGCAGTAGAACCAGGTGATCACGCAGTAGAACCGGGTCTTTACAAAGTAGAACCGAGTCATCAAGCAGTAGAACCGGGTCATCCCGCAGTAGAACCAGGTCATCACGCAGTAGAACCAGGTCATCCCACAGTAGAACCAGGTCATTCCGCAGTAGAACCGGGTCATCACGCAGTAGAACCGGGTCATCCCGCAGTAGAACCGGGTCATCCCGCAGTAGAACCGGGTCATCCCGCAGTAGAACTAGGTCATCCCACAGTACAACCAGGTCATCACGCAGTAGAACCAGGTCATCACGCAGTAGAACCAGGTCAACACGGAGTAGAACAGGGTCATCAAGCAGTAGAACCAGGTCATCACGCAGTAGAACCAGGTCATTATGCAGTAACACCAGGTCATCACGCAGTAGAACCAGGTCATTATGCAGTAGAACCAGGTCATCACGCAGTAGAACCGGGTCATTACGCAGTAGAACCAGGTCATCACGCAGTAGAACCAGGTCATTATGCAGTAGAACCAGGTCATTACGCAGTAGAACCAGGTCATCAAGCAGTAGAACCAGGTCATCAAGCAGTAGAACCAGGTCATCATGCAGTAGAACCAGGTCATCATGCAGTAGAACCAGGTCATCCCGCAGTAGAACCAGGTCAACACGCAGTAGAACCAGGTCAACACGCAGTAGAACCAAGTCATCACACAGTAGAACCGGGTCATCACGCAGTAGAAACAGATCATCACACAGTAGAACCAGGTCATTATGCAGTAGAACCAGGTTATCACGCAGTAGAACCAGGTCATCACGCAGTAGAACCGGGTCTTTACAAAGTAGAACCGAGTCATCAAGCAGTAGAACCGGGTCATCACGCAGTAGAACCGGGTCATCACGCAGTAGAACCGGGTCATCAAGCAGTAGAACCAGGTCATCATGCAGTAGAACCAGATCCTCCCGCAGTAGAACCGGGTCATCACGCAGTAGAACCAGGTCATTATGCAGTAGAACTGGGTCATCACGCAGTAGAACCGGGTCATCCCGCAGTAGAACCGGGTCATCCCGCAGTAGAACCGGGTCATCCCGCAGTAGAACTAGGTCATCCCACAGTACAACCAGGTCATCACGCAGTAGAACCAGGTCATCACGCAGTAGAACCAGGTCAACACGGAGTAGAACAGGGTCATCAAGCAGTAGAACCAGGTGATCCCACAGTAGAACCGGGTCATCACGCAGTAGAACCAGGTTATCACGCAGTAGAACCAGGTCATCACGCAGTAGAACCGAGTCATCCCGCAGTAGCCCAACGTAAGCTACTTAATTCTTGATTCTACTTGAGACGCATATGTCTCAAGTAGGCACCTGGAAATGCAAATGCGCTACGCTAAATGCTAAATGTACTCGTTAAAACTCAAACCTTGATCAAAATTCACAAGCAGGGTATTGAATTAAAGCTACACTCGTTGTGAACCTAGCCAACAAGTCAGATTTTTAAAATGCTTTTCGGCGAAAGCATGAGAAGGTATTATCTGATAGCATGCACCACCTCAAAATGCCTGAATGCGACGTAAACAAAGACTCTGCTTATCCGACGCAGCACAAAACGCAGAAATAAAATATAAAACATTCATTACCTTTGACGAGCTTCTTTCTTGGCACTCCTATATGCCCCATAAACATCACTATTGGGTCTTTTTTTTGTTTAAATCGGTCCATATATACCCAAAATAGCTTTCTATGGAAGCTGTGTCATTCAGAAAAAAACATTGTTTTTAAACGCTGCGTCATTTTTTTAAATTAAAAAAGTTGACGATAAACTTTCACAAAACACTTCGAAATCCTTTTGTAATCCAACTTTAGGTATTAGTAAACGTTTATAATCTATCAAAATGATTACAGGGCGATGTATATTCAATAGCTCCTCGTCTGCAAATCAATGGCTGCCATAGTCCACATTTACAGCGTCCTGGTGGAGACTGGAAGAAACGGAAGCCAGATAGTTGGATTTTCCAACAAAAAATTCAATTGAAAATGACGACAATGGCGACATCGTGTGGAATTTGTATGAATTGCATGCAGGTCGATATTAAATTTTGTCCTCTTTTAACAACCCGTGAAAGTGACTTATGGAAATTATTTTTTGCTTTCAGAGAGCAGTTTTTCTTGCGTTTTTCAATGAAACACACGATCTGTTATATTCACAGCCGTGATTTAACCAGTTTTAGAAACTTCAGAGTGTTTTCTATCCACACATACTAATCATATGCATATACTATATTCCTGGCATGAGTAGCAGGACGCTGAAAAGTTGCGCGATTTTTAACAGAATGTTCGAAAAAGGAGGGGGTAGAAGTAAGAGGTAATTAAGAAGGTTGACAGGCTGAACAAGAGGAACACCAAACCCTATCTAACCTAGCCCAAGGTCACAACCTCAGTCAGACAAGCCCGCTATGAACCAGCCTGCCCGACCAGTACTTCTCTAGCCCAAGGTCACAACCTCAGTCAGACAGGCCCGCTATGAACCAGCCTGCCCGACCAGTACCTCTCTAGCCCCATGTAGCTGTCGAGAGAAGACGGCAGATCGAATAGGAAGACTGCTAACCACCGATCTTTCACCAACTATGTGGAACCAGGTCATAAAAATAAATAAAAAATCTACCTTGTGATTACAGGAGCCCATTGAGGCTTTACATGATTAATGACTTGTTTCTTTCTTACCCATTGATACTCAATTTCCTTGAAAAATATTGGGGAAAATACCTGGCGGACAGCGGACAACAGTGTTGTAATGCAGAGTGTTAGCTAAGATGTCTTTGTGTAAGCCATCAACATAAAGCTTTTCTGAAGAACCAGGGTGAGAGGAGCAGAGAGAGACAGTTTAAACCTAACCCTCAATGGTGTGTGTGTGTGTGTGTGTGTGTGTGTGTGTGTGTGTGTGTGTGTGTGTGTGTGTGCGTGTGCGTGTGTGTGTGTTGTTGGTAAAATGCTAATTACCAGAGAGACTCACGAAAGTCAGGAAAGGTAATATCCGTATAGTTAATGTCCTCAAGCTAGCAGTCGGCTAGGCTACTGGCTGGGCAGAGAAAGCGTATTGATATTTGGTCAGGGGGACTTTAACTTGAGTTACAATGCAAATTGTTACCAGTTTTAGTCATAGGCATTGGCTTTTCTGCATTATATTTCAACCATGGCAACTCTGCCTCAACCAATCCCCAAATAAAAACCTTGTTTATTAAATGGTTATGTTAGTTATTTTGCATAGAGCATAAAGACTGCCCACGTCAATCCCTAAACACCATGTTTCTTTCTCCTGAAATCAATATGTCAAAAGGTGAAAATGACTCAAAACTCCAGAATTATTATTTTTTTTTTTACATAATACAGTATATAACGTCATAGGGCTTGTGGTGCTATTTTAAAACCCTTACAGTGATATACTCAACATTCAAACCAAGTTTCCATTATTTTGTTTGTATTAGTACTTGTATGTTGTAATTTGTAAAATGTCATACAGTGAAAAATAAATAAATTGTTCATAAAACATTCAAAGCTTTCTCCCCAGTCTTTTACCTGGTGTGTTTTCCAAAGCATCAGCCTGAATATTACCGAGTTGAGTGGACCAAATGATGCTTATAAAATAGAAGATTTAATTAAATGCATTTTAGAAAACCATGCATTATAAATAAGTGAGAAAACGCTTCTTGATTCTCCTCCCCCAAAAATATGAAAATTACACCTTGCCCCAAGGCTTTGGAGATACACATCAAGACGAGATACATAATTCTGCTCTGAACCAGGACTCTAACCATTTAGATATTATGATTATTATGCTGTAGGCCTGTGTGCTTAAGTGTTCATCCCAAACGGCACCCTATTCCCTATATAGTGCACTACTTTAGACCAAAATAAGTTCACTATATAGGGAATAGGACCCTGGTCTAAAGTAGTGCAGTATATAGGGAATAGGGCTCTGGTCTAAAGTAATGCACTATATATAGGGAATAGGGCCCTGGTCTAAAATAGTGCACTATATATATTGGCCCTGTCCGGGGGTATCATCGGATGGGGCCACAGTGTCTCCTGACCCCTCCTGTCTCAGCCTCCAGTATTTATGCTGCAGTAGTTTGTGTCGGGGGGCTAGGGTCAATCTGTTATATCTGGAGTACTTCTCCTGTCCTATCCGGTGTCCTGTGTGAATTTAAGTATGCCCTCTCTAATTCTCTCTTTCTCTCTCAGAGGACCTGAGCCTTAGGACCATGCCTCAGGACGACCTGGCATGATGACTCCTTGCTGTCCCCAGTCCACATGGCCGTGCTGCTGCTCCAGTTTCAACTGTTCTGCCTGTGATTATTATTATTTGACCATGCTGGTCATTTATGAACATTTGAACATCTTGGCCATGTTCTGTTATAATCTCCACCCGGCACAGCCAGAAGAGGACTGGCCACCCCACATTGCCTGGTTCCTCTCTAGGTTTCTTCCTAGGTTTTGGCCTTTCTAGGGAGTTTTTCCTAGCCACCGTGCTTCTACACCTGCATTGCTTGCTGTTTGGGGTTTTAGGCTGGGTTTCTGTACAGCACTTTGAGATATCAGCTGATGTACGAAGGGCTATATAAATACATTTGATTTGATTTGATTTGAGTAGAGGTTATATACAGTAGAGAGGTTATATACAGTAGAGAGGCTCTATACAGTAGAGAGGCTATATACAGTAGAGAGGCTGTAAAAGTAGAGAAGCTATATACAGTAGAGAAGCTATATACAGTAGAGAGGCTATATACAGTAGAGAGGCTATATACAGTAGAGAGGCTATATACAGTAGAGAGGCTATATACAGTAGAGAGGCTATATACAGTAGAGAGGCTATATACAGTAGAGGCTATATACAGTAGAGAAGCTATATACAGTAGCGAGGCTATATACAGTAGAGAGGCTATATACAGTAGAGAGGCTATATACAGTAGAGGGGCTATATGCTTAAAGTTAAAAGTGGCATTTCTGCGTGACTAAAGTGCAGATGTTGTATAGCATCAACCAATGGCTGCGTGCCACAGAACCAACTGCACAGTTGTGTATCACATGTGGTTGATATGTTAAAGAGATTCTCCAGTACATGTGGTTGGTATGTTAAAGAGATTCTCCGGTACATGTGGTTGGTATGTTAAAGAGATTCTCCGGTACATGTGGTTGATATGTTAAAGAGATTCTCCGGTACATGTGGTTGGTATGTTAAAGAGATTCTCCGGTACATGTGGTTGGTATGTTAAAGAGATTCTCCGGTACATGTGGTTGGTATGTTAATAAAGAGATTCTCCGGTACATGTGGTTGGTATGTTAAAGAGATTCTCCGGCACATGTGGTTGATATGTTAATAAAGAGATTCTCCGGTACATGTGGTTGATATGTTAAATAGATTCTCCGGCACATGTGGTTGATATGTTAAAGAGATTCTCCGGTACATGCGGTTGGTATGTTAAAGAGATTCTCCGGTACATGTGGTTGATATGTTAAAGAGATTCTCCGGTACATGTGGTTGATATGTTAAAGAGATTCTCCGGTACATGTGGTTGGTATGTTAATAAAGAGATTCTCCGGTACATGTGGTTGGTATGTTAAAGAGATTCTCCGGCACATGTGGTTGATATGTTAATAAAGAGATTCTCCGGTACATGTGGTTGATATGTTAAATAGATTCTCCGGCACATGTGGTTGATATGTTAAAGAGATTCTCCGGTACATGCGGTTGGTATGTTAAAGAGATTCTCCGGTACATGTGGTTGGTATGTTAATAAAGAGATTCTCCGGTACATGTGGTTGGTATGTTAAAGAGATTCTCCGGTACTTTAACATACCTTCTAGTCAGTAGTTCTGAAAGTAGTACACACGAGCCAAAAAAGTGGTCCCCAAATATTTGCGTACTTACGGAACATTCTGGAACCGGCTCTGGCACCAAAGTAGCATATTTGTCTTATTATAGATATTTTCCACCATAATTTGTAAATAAATTCATTAAAAATCCTACAATGTGATTTTCAGGATTTTTTTCTTCTCATTTTGTCTGTCATAGTTGAAGTGTACCTATGATGAAAATTACAGGCCTCTCTCATCTTTTTAAGTGGGAGAACTTGCACAATTGGTGGCTGACTAAATACTTTTTTGCCCCACTGTACATGGCTTTCTGGATAATACAGTACAATTGACTTGAGCATGTTTTTACTATGTTAATACCTATGTTACGGGTTAGATAGAGTGATTCATTGGGCAAAATGTATTTTTAATTTTTTTATTTAACCTCTATTTAACCAGGTAGGCCATTTGAGAACAAGTTCTCATTTACAACTGCGACCTCGACCAAGATTAAGCAAAACAGTGCGACCAAAAACAACAACACAGAGTTACACATGAAATATCCAGGAGGCTAAGTACATATGCGGACCGTTTGCTTAATTAAGAGTGTGCCAAATTATCGGCTGTACGTTCATACCCCAGGCTGAGGGGTAACTTGACTGTTGTAGTAGAACATCTGATAGAGCTCAGTGGTGATTGGAATCCGTTTGGATGGGTTCAGTCAGAATCCGTTTGGATGGGTTCGGTCAGAATCCGTTTGGATGGGTTCGGTCAGAATCCGTTTGGATGGGTTCGGTCAGAATCCGTTTGGATGGGTTCAGTCAGAATCCGTTTGGATGGGTTCAGTCAGAATCCGTTTGGATGGGTTCAGTCAGAATCTGTTTCAGTCTGTTCAGTCACTATTTGGTGTTATGGGAGCTACACTATTTCATTGGTTGATTTATGGCTTAGTTATGTTTATTATAATTTTTTGGACAATAATGCGTATTAAGAAATTGTGCAGCAAAGCTGGCACAATCTTAAGCAAACGTTCTGTTCGTATATGTACTTAGCCCCCCGGCTACAAATACATTTTGCACAATAAATCATTTGATCTAACCCAATCTTATAAAATTGTTTGAAAGAATCTGCAGTCTGTCCCTCTCTTTCCTTTGATGAGATATTACACCGACAGTGTTTTGGTTCAAACCCCAGTAGCATCAACAGTCACAAGATGTCTAGCGATCCCTCGACAACCTTAGTCAGCAACAAACCTCCCCCTCCCCTCTCTGTCTCTCCCTCCTTCCTACGGACGCTTGATCGTGTCTGAGAAAGTGGCTCTGGCGACAGAGGGAGGAGAGGAGATGTAGGTCAACGTGAAGAGGAACTGACAGGAGAGAGAGAACGAAAGAGAGGAAGGGAAGGAAAGGATGGAGGAAGGGTTGAAGAGGAAGGGAAGGAAAGGATGGAGGAAGGGTTGAAGAGGAAGGGAAGGAAAGGATGGAGGAAGGGTTGATGGATCAACGGGTCCATTGATTGCTATTGTGCCAAACACTGCAATCAACAGTATGTATGTGAATTTACTCTCCTATTCCCTGATACACTTACAATATATATATATATATATTCCCTGATCTACCATACATTTACAATATATTACATTCCCTGATCTACCATACATTTACAATATGTATATATATATTCCCTGATCTACCATACATTTACAATATATATATATATATATTCCTGATCTACCATACATTTACAATATATATATATATATATATATATATATATTCCCTGATCTACCATACATTTACAATATATATATATATATATATATTCCTGATCTACCATACATTTACAATATATTCGCAGAATGGTGTAACAATAGAATCTCTTCTTCTTCTACTATTTTCTCCTGTGCAGAGAATATTATTACATAGTATTAAAGAGTATGATTATATAGTATTAAAGAGTATTATTATATAGTATTAAATAGTATTATTATACAGTATTAAAGAGTATTACTATACAGTATTAAAGAGTATTATTATATAGTATTAAATAGTATTATTATATAGTATTACAGAGTATGATTATATAGTATTAAATAGTATTATTATATAGTATTACAGAGTATGATTATATAGTATTAAATAGTATTATTATATAGTATTACAGAGTATGATTATATAGTATTAAATAGTATTATTATATAGTATTAAATAGTATTATTATATAGTATTACAGAGTATGATTATATAGTATTAAATAGTATTATTATATAGTATTACAGAGTATGATTATATAGTATTAAATAGTATTATTATATAGTATTACAGAGTATGATTATATAGTATTAAATAGTATTATTATATAGTATTAAATAGTATTATTATATAGTATTACAGAGTATGATTATATAGTATTAAATAGTATTATTATATAGTATTACAGAGTATGATTATATAGTATTAAATAGTATTATTATATAGTATTAAATAGTATTATTATATAGTATTACAGAGTATTATTATATAGTATTAAAGAGTATTATTATATAGTATTAAAAAGTATTATTATATAGTATTAAAGATTATTATTATATAGTATTAAAGAGTATTATTATATAGTATTAACGAGTATTGTTATATACCATTAAAGAGTATTATTATATAGTATTAACGAGTATTGTTATATAGTATTAAAGAGTATTATTATATAGTGTTGAAGAGTATTGGTATGTAGTATTAACGAGTATTGTTATATAGTATTAAAGAGTATTGTTATGTAGTATTAAAGACTATTATATACTAATACAGCCAGAACAGAACTTCTTCTTTCTCTTCTGCAACAGAACAACAGCTCTGCTCCTCAAAGGTCATCCAGACAGCAGAGGATGGTTTCCAAATGGCTCCCTATTCCCTATATACTACTCTATTGGGTCCTGGTCTAAAGTAGTGCACTATATAGTGAATAGGGTGCCATTTGGGATGGAGACAAAGTCTTTGTTCCTGTAGAAGAAAACAGTCGCACAGACACACACACACACACACACACACACACACACGGTAGGCCACGCCATTTAGAATATGTCCTCGGAGAGAAAGGCCTTGTTTTTCTTTCTAAGAATTGCTGCTGGTAAAATCAGGGCAGTGAGGAGCGTAAAGTGTGTGTGTGTGCGTGCGCTCAGTGTGTGTGCGTGCGTACAGTGTGTGTGTGCATGCGTACAGTGTGTGTGTGTGCGTGCGCTCAGTGTGTGTGCGTGCGTACAGTGTGTGTGTGCATGCGTACAGTGTGTGTGTGCATGCGTACAGTGTGTGTGTGTATGCGTGTCTGTGTGAGCAGTTGTGAGGGGTGGGATGTAAAAGAGTGGAGGAATGATCCTTATTAAGTAAGGAGACTGTGCTCCATGGCAGTAATTCCTAGTGGGGTTGAGATGAAATAGGATGTGTCACAGGGGAATGAGAGACGTGGGCTACTGGCCCAGATTAGGATGATCATTCCTCCCCCCTATTCCTTATCTTCCTCCTCCTCCGCTCGCTCGTTCTTGATCCCTCCTCCTTCCTCTCTCCTCCTCTGTCCTCCTCCTCTACCTTCTCGCCACTCCTCCTCTCTCCTATTCCCTCCTTCCTCTGTCCTCCTCTGTCCTCCTCTCCTCCTCCTCTCTCCTCCTCTACCTTCTCTACCTTCTCTACCTTCTCTCCACTCCTTCCTCTCTCCTCCTCTCTCCTCCTCCTCTACCTTCTCTACCTTCTCTCCACTCCTTCCTCTCTCCTCCTCTTCCCTCCTTCCTCTCTCCTCCTCCACTCGCCTGCTCTTCCCTCTCTACTCCTCCTCACTACTACTCCTCCTCTCTCCTCCCTCTATACTCCTCTTCTTTCCTCCTCTCTCCTCCTCTTCCCTCCTTCCTCTCTCCTCCTCCACTCGCCTGCTCTTCCCTCTCTACTCCTCCTCACTACTACTCCTCCTCTCTCCTCCCTCTATACTCCTCTTCTTTCCTCCTCTCTCCTCCTCCTCCTTCCTCTCTACTACTCCTCTTTCCTCTCTCCTCCTCCTCCTTCCTCTCTACTCCTCCTCTCTCCTCCTCCTCCTTCCTTCCTCTCTACTACTCCTCTCTCCTCTCTCCTCCTTCCCTCCTTCCTCTCTACACCTCTTCTCTCCTCCTCCTCCTCTCTCCTCCTCTTCCCTCTACTCCTCCTCTTCCCTCTCTCCTCTCTCATCCCTCTCTACTCCTCCTCTCTCCTCCTCCTCCTCCTCCCTCTCTACTCCTCCTCTTCACTCCTTCCTCTCTACCCCTCCTCCTGATCGTTCTCGCTGTCTCTCATCTTTCTTCCCTCCCCTCCTCCTCCCTCTCCTCCTCCTCCTCCTCCCTCTCTACTCCTCCTCTTCTCTCTCTCGCCGCCTCCCCTTCTCTCTCTGTTCACTGTCCTTGACCACAATGTCTTTGACAGCAGTCGTCAACCTTTTCTCAGTAAAGATCACTTTCTCAGTTAAAAAGCAAGCCAAGATCTAACGCTCAAATTATATTTTAAACCTGACTCAAAAAATGTAGCATTACCCTAATAAAACAGTTCAGTAGGTCTAATACATTATCACAGCATATTGGCTATATGCCTGGTCTAATACATTATCACAGCATATTGTCTATATGCCTGGTCTAATACATTATCACAGCATATTGTCTATATGCCTGGTCTAATACATTATCACAGCATATTGTCTATATGCCTGATCTAACACATTATCACAGCATATTGTCTATATGCCTGATCTAATACATTATCACAACATATTGGCTATATTCCTGGTCTAATACATTATCACAGCATATTGGCTATATTCCTGGTCTAATACATTTTCACAGCATATTGTCTATATGCCTGGTCTAATACATTATCACAGCATATTGTCTATATGCCTGGTCTCATACATTATCACAGCATATTAGCTATATTCCTGGTCTAATACATTATCACAGCATATTGTCTATATGCCTGGTCTAATACATTATCACAACATATTGGCTATATGCCTGGTCTAATACATTATCACAGCATATTGGCTATATTCCTGGTCTAATACATTATCACAGCATATTGTCTTTATGCCTGGTCTCATACATTATCACAGCATATTGTCTATATGCCTGGTCTAATACATTATCACAGCATATTGTCTATATGCCTGGTCTAATACATTATCACAGCATATTGTGTATATGCCTGGTCTAATACATTATCACAGCATATTGTCTATATGCCTGGTCTAAAACATTATCACAGCATATTGTCTATATGCCTGGTCTCATACATTATCACAGCATATTGTCTATATGCCAGGTCTAATACATTATCACAGCATATTAGCTATATTCCTGGTCTCATACATCATCAAAGCATATTGGCTATATGCCTGGTCTAATACATTATTACAACATATTGTCTATATGCCTGTTCTCATACATTATCACAAAATATTGGCTATATGCCTGGTCTAATACATTATCACAACATATTGTCTATATGCCTGGTCTAATGCAGTATCACAACAACATAGCTCACTTCAGTTACAACAACTGTTACGACTGTGGCTCCACTGAGACTGACCAGAGAGAGGGGACACGGTCTAAAAGCTCACTTCAGTTAGAACAACTGTTACGACTGTGGCTCCACTGAGACTGACCAGAGAGAGGGGACACGGTCTAAAAGCTCACTTCAGTTACAACAACTGTTACGACTGTGGCTCCACTGAGACTGAACAGAGAGAGGGGACACGGTCTAAAAGCTCACTTCAGTTACAACAACTGTTACGACTGTGGCTCCACTGAGACTGACCAGAGAGAGGGGACACGGTCTAAAAGCTCACTTCAGTTACAACAACTGTTACGACTGTGGCTCCACTGAGACTGACCAGAGAGAGGGGACACGGTCTAAAAGCTCACTTCAGTTAGAACAACTGTTACGACTGTGGCTCCACTGAGACTGACCAGAGAGAGGGGACACGGTCTAAAAGCTCACTTCAGTTAGAACAACTGTTACGACTGTGGCTCCACTGAGACTGACCAGAGAGAGGGGACACGGTCTAAAAGCTCACTTCAGTTAGAACAACTGTTACGACTGTGGCTCCACTGAGACTGACCAGAGAGAGGGGACACGGTCTAAAAGCTCACTTCAGTTAGAACAACTGTTACGACTGTGGCTCCACTGAGACTGACCAGAGAGAGGGGACACGGTCTAAAAGCTCACTTCAGTTAGAACAACTGTTACGACTGTGGCTCCACTGAGACTGACCAGAGAGAGGGAACACGGTCTACTAGATAGAGAGAGAGGGGACACGGTCTAAAAGCTCACTTCAGTTAGAACAACTGTTACGACTGTGGCTCCACTGAGACTGACCAGAGAGAGGGGACACGGTCTAAAAGCTCACTTCAGTTACAACAACTGTTACGACTGTGGCTCCACTGAGACTGACCAGAGAGAGGGGACACGGTCTAAAAGCTCACTTCAGTTAGAACAACTGTTACGACTGTGGCTCCACTGAGACTGACCAGAGAGAGGGGACACGGTCTAAAAGCTCACTTCAGTTAGAACAACTGTTACGACTGTGGCTCCACTGAGACTGACCAGAGAGAGGGAACACGGTCTACTAGATAGAGAGAGAGGGGACACGGTCTTCTAGCTAGAGAGAGAGGGGACACGGTCTTCTAGATAGAGAGAGAGGGTACACGGTCTACTAGATAGAGAGAGAGGGGACATGGTCTTCTAGCTAGAGAGAGAGGGGACACGGTCTTCTAGCTAGAGAGAGAGGGGACACGGTCTTCTAGATAGAGAGAGAGGAGACACTGTCTTCTTGCTGACCAGAGAGAGGGGACATGGTCTTCTAGCTAGAGAGAGAGGGGACACGGTCTTCTAGATAGAGAGAGAGGGGACACGATCTTCTAGCTAGAGAGAGAGGGGACACGGTCTTCTAGATAGAGAGAGAGGGGACACGGTCTTCTAGCTAGAGAGAGAGGAGACACTGTCTTCTTGCTGACCAGAGAGAGGGGACATGGTCTTCTAGCTAGAGAGAGAGGGGACACGGTCTTCTAGCTAGAGAGAGAGGGGACACGGTCTTCTAGCTAGAGAGAGAGGGGACACGGTCTTCTTGCTGACCAGAGAGATGGGACACGGTCTTCTAGCTAGAGAGAGAGGGGACACGGTCTTCTAGATAGAGAGAGAGGGGACACGGTTTTCTAGATAGAGAGAGAGGGGACACGGTCTACTAGATAGAGAGAGAGGGGACACGGTCTTCTAGCTAGAGAGAGAGGGGACACGGTCTTCTTGCTGACCAGAGAGATGGGACACGGTCTTCTAGCTAGAGAGAGAGGGGACACGGTCTTCTAGATAGAGAGAGAGGGGACACGGTTTTCTAGATAGAGAGAGAGGGGACACGGTCTACTAGATAGAGAGAGAGGGGACACGGTCTTCTAGCTAGAGAGAGAGGGGACACGGTCTTCTAGCTAGAGAGAGAGGGGACACGGTCTTCTTGCTGACCAGAGAGAGGGGACACGGTCTTCTAGCTAGAGAGAGAGAGGGGACACGGTCTTCTAGCTATAGAGAGAGGGGACACGTCTACTTGCTGACCAGAGAGAGGGGACAAGGTATTCTAGCTAGAGAGAGAGGGGACACGGTCTTCTAGATAGAGAGAGAGGGGACACGGTCTTCTAGCTAGAGAGAGAGGGGACACGGTCTTCTAGATAGAGAGAGAGGGGACACGGTCTTCTAGCTAGAGAGAGAGGAGACACGGTCTTCTTGCTGACCAGAGAGAGGGGACACGGTCTTCTAGCTAGAGAGAGAGGGGACATGGTCTTCTAGCTAGAGAGAGAGGAGACTCAGTCTACTAGATAGAGAGAGAGGGGACACGGTCTTCTAGCTAGAGAGAGAGGGGACACGGTCTTCTAGATAGAGAGAGCGGGGACACGGTCTTCTAGCAAGAGAGAGAGGGGACACGGTCTTCTAGCTGACCAGAGAGAGGGGACACAGTCTTCTAGCTGACCAGAGAGAGGGGACACGGTCTTCTAGCTGACCAGAGAGAGGGGACACGGTCTTCTTGCTGACCAGAGTGAGGGGACACGGTCTTCTAGCTGACCAGAGAGAGGGGACACGGTCTTCTAGCTGACTAGAGAGAGGGGACACGGTCTTCTAGCTGACTAGAGAGAGGGGAAACGGTCTTCTAGCTGACCAGAGAGAGGGGCCACGGTCTTCTTGCTGACCAGAGAGTGGGGACACGGTCTTCTACCTGACTAGAGAGAGGGGACACGGTCTTCTAGCTAGAGAGAGGGGACACAGCCTTCTACCTGACCAGAGAAAGGGGACACTGTCATCTAGCTGACCAAAGAGAGGGGACACGTTCTTCTAGCTGACCAGAGAGAGGGGACAAGGTCTTCTAGCTGACCAGAGAGAGGGGACACGGTCTTCTAGCTGACCAGAGAGAGGGGACACGGTCTTCTAGCTGACCAGAGAGAGGGGACAAGGTCTTCTACCTGACTAGAGAGAGGGGACACGGTCTTCTAGATAGAGAGAGAGGGGACACGGTCTTCTAGCTGACCAGACAGAGGGGACACGGTCTTCTAGCTGACCAGAGAGAGGGGACAAGTTCTTCTACCTGACTAGAGAGAGGGTACAAGGTCTTCTACCTGACCAGAGAGAGGGTACACGGTCTTCTAGCGAGAGAGAGGGGACACGGTCTTCTAGTTGACCAGAGAGAGGGGACACGGTCTTCTAGCGAGAGAGAGAGAGGGGACACGATCTTCTACCTGACCAGAGAAAGGGGACACGGTCATCTAGCTGACCAAAGAGAGGGGACACGTTCTTCTAGCTGACCAGAGAGAGGGGACAAGGTCTTCTAGCTGACCAGAGAGAGGGGACACAGTCTTCTAGCTGACCAGAGAGAGGGGACACGGTCTTCTAGCTGACCAGAGAGAGGGGACACGGTCTTCTAGCTGACCAGAGAGAGGGGACACGGTCTTCTAGCTGACCAGAGAGAGGGGACACGGTCTTCTAGCTGACTAGAGAGAGGGGACACGGTCTTCTAGCTGACTAGAGAGAGGGGAAACGGTCTTCTAGCTGACCAGAGAGAGGGGCCACGGTCTTCTTGCTGACCAGAGAGTGGGGACACGGTCTTCTACCTGACTAGAGAGAGGGGACACGGTCTTCTAGCTGACCAGAGAGAGGGGACACGGTCTTCTACCTGACTAGAGAGAGAGGGGACACGGTCTTCTAGCTGACCAGAGAGAGGGGACACGGTCTTCTAGCTGACCAGAGAGAGGGGACAAGGTCTTCTACCTGACTAGAGAGAGGGGACACGGTCTTCTAGATAGAGAGAGAGGGGACACGGTCTTCTAGCTG
Source organism: Oncorhynchus clarkii lewisi (assembly GCF_045791955.1). Lineage (NCBI taxonomy): Eukaryota > Metazoa > Chordata > Actinopteri > Salmoniformes > Salmonidae > Oncorhynchus > Oncorhynchus clarkii. The sequence goes on from NC_092153.1 coordinate 83,513,434, forward strand.
ACCAGACAGAGGGGACACGGTCTTCTAGCTGACCAGAGAGAGGGGACAAGGTCTTCTACCTGACTAGAGAGAGGGTACAAGGTCTTCTACCTGACCAGAGAGAGGGTACACGGTCTTCTAGCGAGAGAGAGGTGACATGTTCTTCTAGTTGACCAGAGAGAGGGGACACGGTCTTCTAGCGAGAGAGAGAGAGGGGACACGGTCTTCTACCTGACCAGAGAAAGGGGACACGGTCATCTAGCTGACCAAAGAGAGGGGACACGTTCTTCTAGCTGACCAGAGAGAGGGGACAAGGTCTTCTAGCTGACCAGAGAGAGGGGACACGGTCTTCTAGCTGACCAGAGAGAGGGGACACGGTCTTCTAGCTGACCAGAGAGAGGGGACACGGTCTTCTAGCTGACCAGAGAGAGGGGACACGGTTTTCTAGCTGACCAGAGAGAGGGGACACGGTCTTCTAGCTGACCAGAGAGAGGGGACATGGTCTTCTAGCTGATCAGAGATTAAATGGTTAAAAATGGGACACTTAGCCTACCCGGTGTGTGCAGGACACTTTGCCTACCCGGTGTGTGCAGGACACTTTGCCTACCCGGTGTGTGCAGGACACTTTGCCTACCTGGTGTCTGCAGGGCTTCTGAATCAAGTGCACCTTCCTCCAACAGGGCTTCTGAATCAAGTGCACCTTCCTCCAACAGGGCTTCTGAATCAAGTGCACCTATCTCAAACAGTGCTTCTGAATCAAGTGCACCTTCCTCCAACAGAGCCTCTGAATCAAGTGCACCCTCCTCCAACAGTGCTTCTGAATCAAGTGCACCTTCCTCCAACAGAGCCTCTGAATCAAGTGCACCTTCCTCCAACAGAGCTTCTGAATCAAGTGCACCTTCCTCCAACAGTGCTTCTGAATCAAGTGCACCCTCCTCCAACAGTGCCTCTGAATCAAGTGCACCTTCCTCCAACAGAGCCACACCAATAATAAAAAGGAAAGCGAGCCTTTATCGTTGGCTTTTCTACACAAATGTTTGGGGATCTATTAAGGAATGCCTCGCGATCGACCAGTTGGTGACCACTGTCAAAGAGGATCACTCTGATGAGATTTAATTTATTTGTGTGTGTGTGTGTGTGTGTTAAAAGTGTGCGTCCACATGTGTCTGTGTGTACAGTACAATACAGTGTGTCATACTATAGGGGGTTCACAGAAGGCCCGGCTGCACCTTAATTAGGGAGGACATGTTCTTAGTAATGCCTGGAGCATTGTTTCCATGTTTGATAACATTCAATTTACTCATTTCCAGCCATTGCTATGTGACGTCCTCCCCTCAGCAGCCTCCTATGATAAGGTTCTAGGATGGGATATAGGGTTCTAGGATGGGATATAGGGTTCTAGGATGGGATATAGGGTTCTAGAATTGGATATAGGGTTCTAGAATGGGATATAGAGTGCTAGGCTGGGGTTCTAGTCTGGGATATCATGTTTTAAACTAGGACAGAGCTCTAGAATGGCATACAGGGTTCTAGGCTGAGAAATATAGTTCTAAATTGAGATATAGGATTCTAGAATGGGATATAGGGTTATAGACTGGTATAAAGGGTTCTATAATGGGATATATGGTTCAAGAATGGATATAGGGTTCTAGGGTTCTAGAATGGGATATAGTGTTCTAGACTGGGATATGGGGTTCCAGAATGGGATATGGGGTTCCAGAATGGGATATAGGGTTTTAGAATGGGATATAGGACACCGTCTGAAGGACGTAGTCTGTATGATGTACGCTGGGATAAGATGTCCTCTCCAGTGAGATGTGAGGAGCCATCAACCAGAAATAGAAAAGGAGAGCAGGGATGGAGGGAGGGAGAGAGAGTGGGAGGTGTGAGGAGAGAGGAGGACAGACAGACACAGTGAGGGAACAGGGGGGGGGGGGGTGGAGAGAGGGATGGAGAGAGGTAAGGAGGAAGAGATGCCCAATGGTGGAGATGTTGCCATATATGTTCAGAGTCATATCCCTTTAAAACTTGGAGAGGATCTTATGTCAGATGCTGTTTGTTGAAATAATATGGCTACAGGTTCACATGACTCACCTAAAGCCCATTATTTTGGGAAGCTGCTATAGTTGAGTTTTGCACAAGTTTGAAAGTCAGTATCTGAATAATGTGTGTGAAATGCTTGATAATGTGTGTGATATCAACAGAGAGGTATATTTTCTGGGTGACCTACTGTTGAAGTCGGAAGTTTACATACACCTTAGCCAAGTACATTTAAACTCAGTTTTTTACAATATTTGACATTTAATCCTAGTAAAAACTCCTTGTCTTTGGTCAGTTATGATCACCACTTTATTTTTAGAATGTGAAATGTCAGAATAATAGTTGAGAGAATGATTTATTTCAGCTTTTATTTCTTTCATCACATTCTCAGTGGGTCAGAAGGTTACATGCACTCAAATAGTACTTGGTAGAATTGCCTTTAAATTGTTTAACTTTGGTCAAACGTTTCGGGTAGCCTTCCACAAGCTTCCCACAATGAATTGGATGAATTTTGTCCCATTCCTCCTGACAGAGCTGGTGTAACTGAGTCAGGTTTGTAGGACTCCTTGCTAGCACATGCTTTTTCAGTTCTGCCCACAACATTTCTATAGGATTGAGGTCAGGGCTTTGTGATGGCCACTCCAATTCCTTGACTTTGTTGTCCTTAATAAGCCATTTTGCCACAACTTTGGAAGCATGCTTGGGGTCATTGCCCATTTGGAAGACCCATTTGCAACCAAGCTTTAACTTCCTGACTGATGTCTTGAGATGTTGCTTCAATATATCCACATCATTTTCCTACCTCATGATGCCATCTATTTTGTGAAGTGCATCAGTCCCTCCTGCAGCAAAGCACCCCCACAACATGATGCTGCCACCCCTATGGTTCACGGTTGGGATGGTGTTCTTCGGCTTGCAAGCCTCCCCCTTTTTTCCTCCAAACATAATGATGGTCATTATGGCCAAACAGTTCTATTTTTGTTTCATCAGACCAGAGGACATTTCTCCAAAAAGTACGATCTTTGTCCCCATGTGCAGTTGCAAATCGTAGTCTGGCTTTTTTATGGTGGTTTTGGAGCAGTGGCTTCTTCCATGCTGAGCAGCTTTTCAGGTTATGTTGATATAGGACTTGTTTTACTGTGGATATAGACACTTTTGTACCTGTTTCCTCCAGCATCTTCACAAGGTCCTTTGCTGTTGTTCTGGGATTGATTTGCACTTTTTGCACCAAAATGCGTTCATCTCTAGGAGACAGAACACGTCTCCTTCCTGAGTGGCATGACGGCTGCGTGGTCCAATTGTGTTTAAACTTGCGTACTATTGTTCGTACAGATGAACGTGTTACCTGCAGGAGTTTGGAAATTACTCCCAACGATGAACCAGACTTGTGGAGGTCTACAGTTTTTTCTGAGGTCTTGTCTGATTTATTTTGAGTTTCCCATGATGTCAAGCAAAAGAGGCACTGAGTTTGAAGGTATGCCATGAAATACATCCACAGGTACACCTCCAATTGACTCACATTTTGTCAATTAGCCTATCAGAAGCTTCTAAAGCCATGACATCATTTTCTGGAATTTTCCAAGCTGTTTAAAGGCACAGTAGACTTAGTGTATGTAAACTTCTGACCTAGTGGAATTGTAATACAGTGAATTATAGGGGAAATAATCTGTCTGTAAACAATTGTTGGAAAAAATGACTTGTGTCATGCACAAAGTAGATGTCCTAACCAACTTGCCAAAACTATAGTTTGTTAACAAGACATTTGTTGGAGTGGTTGAAAAACGAGTTTTAATGACTCCAACCTAAGTGTATGTAAACATCCGACTTCAACTGTAAATATTGACTTGCTTTCATCAAGCTGCCCACTCAACAACAAAAAAAAGTCAAAAAAGTCAAACTCTTCAAGTTATCACTCGACCTAACAGGGTATTTACAAATAACACAGGAATGAAATCATCAACATATACTGATCACATCTTTATAGGGATGGGCATTTAACATTTTACAGCACTTACACAAATGACTGATGATTGGCTGAGAGAAATTGATAAAAATCTGTTTTGTTAGACTTCAGTACAGCTCTTGTTCATAATGTGTTGTTACAAAAACATCTGTGTTACATCACCTGCTATACTGTGGATAAAGAGTTACCTGTCTAACAAAACACAGAGGCTGTTCTTTAATGGAAGCCTCTCCGACATTATCCAGGTACAGTCAGGAATTCCCCAGGGCAGCTGTCTAGGCCCCCATGCATTTTTAAATATTTAATAATGAACTGCAACTAGCTCTTAGTAAAGCCAGTGTTTCTATGTATGTGGAGGACTCAACACCATACACGTCAGCTACTACAGCGACTGAAATGCCTGTGACAAAACATGTTGATACAACAGTAGCTAAGATGGGGAGAAGTCTGTCCATAATAAAAGCGCTGCTATGCCTTCTTAACAGCACTATCAACATGGCAGATCCTACAGGCTCTAGTTTCTACCTTCTTAACAGAACTATCAACAAGGCAGGTCCTACAGGCTCTAGTTTCTACCTTCTTAACAGCACTATCAACAAGGCAGATCCTAAAGGCTCTAGTTTCTACCTTCTTAACAGCACTATCAACAAGGCAGGTCCTACAGGCTCTAGTTTCTACCTTCTTAACAACACTATCAACAAGGCAGGTCCTACAGGCCCTAGTTTCGTCACACCTGGACTACTGTTCAGTCGTGTGGTCAGGTGCCACAAAGAGGGAAAATTACAATTGGCCCAGAACAAGGCAGCATGTCTGGCCCTTTAAATGTACACTAACATTAATAATATTTATATAAATCTCTCATGGCTCAAAGTAGAGGAGAAATTGACTTCATCACTATTTGTTTTTTAAGAGGTATTGTTGAACTGAGCTGTCTGTTTAAACTACTAGCATACATCTCAGACACCCATGACTACCCCACAAGACATGTCACCAGAGGTGTCTTCACAATCCCCAAGTCCACAACAGACTATGGGAGGCACACAGTACTTCATAGAGCTATGACTATTCAAATCACATTTTATTTGTCACATTAATACAACAGGTGTAGATCTTACCATGAAATGCTTACTTACAAGCCCTTAATCGAAGAGGAATAGTTGTTTTAAAAGCACAAAAATATTCACTAAAAAAAATATAAAAACAAAAGTTTTTTTTAAAAGCAACATAAAAAATATCAATAACTATACACAAGGGGTAGCGAGTTAATCTAGGAAATATTTACATGTAGGTAAAGTGACTATGCACAGATAATAAACAGGAAGCAGCAGTAAAAACTGATCAAAATAAACCCCAGGAAGAGTAGCTGCTGCCTCGGCAGGAACTAATGGGGATCCATAATAAACCCCAGGAAGAGCAGCTGCTGCCTCGGCAGGAACTAATGGGGATCCATAATAAACCCCAGGAAGAGTAGCTGCTGCCTTGACAGGAACTAATGGGGATCCATAATAAACCCCAGGAAGAGAAGCTGCTGCCTTGGCAGGAACTAATGGGGATCCATAATAAACCCCAGGAAGAGTAGCTGCTGCATTGGCAGGAACTAATGGGGATCCATAATAAACCTCAGGAAGAGTAGCTGCTGACTCGGCAGGAACTAATGGGGATCCATAATAAACCCCAGGAAGAGTAGCTGCTGCCTCGGCAGGAACTAATGGGGATCCATAATAAACCCCAGGAAGAGTAGCTGCTGCCTTGACAGGAACTAATAGGGATCCATAATAAACCCCAGGAAGAGTAGCTGCTGCCTTGACAGGAACTAATAGGGATCCATAATAAACCCCAGGAAGCGTAGCTGCTGCCTCGGCAGGAACTAATGGGGATCCATAATAAACCCCAGGAAGCGTAGCTGCTGCCTCGGCAGGAACTAATGGGGATCCGTAATATACTCCAGGAAGAGTAGCTGCTGCCTTGGCAGGAACTAATGGGGATCCATAATAAACCCCAGGAAGAGTAGCTTCTGCCTTGGCAGGAACTAATGGGGATCCATAATAAACCCCAGGAAGAGTAGCTGCTGCCTTGGCAGGAACTAAGGGGGATCCATAATAAACCCCAGGAAGAGTAGCTGCTGCCTTGGCAGGAACTAATGGGGATCCATAATAAACCCCAGGAAGAGTAGCTGCTGCCTTGGCAGGAACAAATGGGGATCCATAATAAATACACTGCAGACGTATTAACAGACAGCCCTCTTATTGTCTTGTCCTCTAAACTGTTTACGGTTAATGATTAGAAACAGTGTTCCTTTGTCTGTGTCTGTCTTTCTAGAACTATGTCCCAAATAGAATCCTATTCCTATTGTGTAGGAACAGAATGTACATGAGATTCCAACCTAGACTCAGGGGTAGACGTTACATAGTAAATGTAAATCTGTCTCCCTCCATTTAGTATGATATGTTATGTGATATGATATGTTTCATATGGTATGCATTAATTCATGGATGTCCATCATCCAATACGTACAATATGTTACGAATTTGCAATATGTTGAGGCTAACGTTGTTCTATATAGTTCCAGATAAAACCCTTTTGGTTCCAGTTAGAACCCTTTTGGTTCCAGTTTAGAACCCTTTTGGTTCCAGTTTAGAACCCTTTTGGTTCCAATTTAGAACCCTTTTGGTTCCAGTTAGAACCCTTTTGAGTTCCATGTAGAATATTTTCCACTTGGGGTTCTACCTGGAACCAAAAAGCGTTAGAGCGTTGAACTAGTAACAGGAAGGTTGCAAGTTCAAACCCCCGAGCTGACAAGGTACAAATCTGTCGTTCTGCCCCTGAACAAGGCAGTTAACCCACTGTTCCTAGGCCATCATTGAAAATAATAATTTGTTCTTAACTGACTTGCCTAGTTAAATAAAGGTAAAAAAATAAAATAAAATAAATAAAAATAAACGTAGGTCTATGTGGAGTGGGCTGGGAGAGGCTGGGCTGGGTTGGGAGAGGCTGGGCTGGGCTGGGCTGGGAGAGGCTGGGCTGGGTTGGGAGAGGCTGGGCTGGGTTGGGAGAGGCTGGGCTGGGTTGGGAGAGGCTGGGCTGGGTTGGGAGAGGCTGGGCTGGGCTGGGCTGGGAGAGGCTGGGCTGGGTTGGGAGAGGCTGGGCTGGGCTGGGCTGGGAGAGGCTGGGCTGGGAGAGGCCCACTAGATACTGTCCATTCAGTAGAAAAGCAGTCCGGACCCCTTGGGATTCATAATATATGAGCATGTTGACAGATTGGTGTACCTGTCATGAGAATAACCCAGATCGTCACATGCTCTGTGGATTCACCGCTACACACACACAGATGCATATTTAATATAACATAAAGTGTTCTTCGACTGTCTCCATAAGATAACCATTTGAAGAACCCTTTTTGGTTCCTGGTAGAACCATCTATAGAAATCTACGTGGAACCCAAAAGGGCTCGACGTGGAACCCGAAAAGGTTCTATGTGGAACCCAAAAGGTTCTACCCGGAACCAAAAAGGGTTCTCCTATGGAGACAGCCGCAGAACCCTTTTGTAACCAAGAGTGTGCGTAGTATTTATTGAACCAAGTAGTATCAGGCTGCGTCCTATTCCCTATATAGTGCCATAGGGCTCTGGTCAAAATAAGTGTACTATGTAGGGAATAGGGTGTCATTTGGGACACACATTTGTGTCAACGTTGCTGGTATCACCAGCTGACCTAGAAGTCATGTCTACTGAAGGGGCCGAGAGGAGAGGAGGAGAGCTGGACACACCATCGTCCCAAAGAGCATCATAATCCCTAGATAGTACACTGCTTTTGACAAGAGCCCTACAGTGTTCCCTATGTTAGTGCAGTATATATGAAATAGGGTGCCATTTTGGACGTGACTGAGCCGCATCTCTCTGCTGTCCTCTCCTCTCCCTCTCATGTTACATGGAAAGCTGCGGGGCCAGTGATGTGTAACACAGTGATGTGTCAATAATGATACCTTATTCTCAGCCAGGTCTCATTGACTAAACGTAACATAATACATGTAAATCCAGGCCACTCAAATTACCCTGGACAAAAATCTAAAACGTGACATGTAAAAGTGTTCGTTCCACATTTCATGAGATGAAATAAATTATCGCAGAATTGGGGCCTCTAAGGTCCTGCACTGCGGTGCTAGATGCGTTACTACAGACCCTACAGACCCGGCCGGGAGTCCCATAGGACGTCGCACAATTGGCCCAGCGTCTTCCGGGTTAGGGGAGTGTTTGTCCGGGGGAGCTTTAATTGACTCATCTTGCCCTAGCAACTCCGGTCACACACGCACACACACACACACGCACACTTGCCCTAGCAACTCCGGACACGCACACACACACACACACACACACACGACAGTTGAAAATAACCCAATTGGATCCCTTTTTTCTAAGACTATACACAGCATTTAGATCTATGTGGGTGTGGCGTGGGCTGGGCTGGGAGAGAATGGGCTGGGAGAGGCTGTCCTGGGAGAGTCTGAGTTGGGCTGGGAGAGAATGGGCTGGGAGAGGCTGTGCTGGGAGAGGTTGGGCTGGGCTGGGAGAGAATGGGCTGGGAGAGGCTGTGCTGGGAGAGGCTGGGCTGGGCTGGGAGAGAACACATAGAACTGTGTTGTATGTAACAACAGACTGTGTTCTACGTGCTCTCTGCAACATCAGACTGTGTTGTATGTAACATCAGACTGTGTTGTATGTAACATCAGACTGTGTTGTATGTAACATCAGACTGTGTTGTATGTAACATCAGACTGTGTTGTATGTAACAACAGACTGTGTTCTACGTGCTCTCTGCAACATAAGACTGTGTTCTACGTGCTCTCTGCAACATCAGACTGTGTTCTATGTGCTCTCTGCAACATCAGACTGTGTTCTATGTGTTCTATGCAACATCAGACTGTGTTCTATGTGTTCTATGTAACATCAGACTGTGTTCTATGTGTGTGTTCTATGTAACATCAAACTGTGTTCTATGTGTTCTCTGCAACATCAGACTGTATTCTGTGTTCTATGTGTTCTACATAACATCAGACTGTGTTTTATGTGTTAACCCTCGCAAGGCTGCTGACCCAGACAGCATCACTAGTCACATCCTCAGAGCATGCGCAGGCCTGGAGTGTTTACGGACATATTCAATCTCTCTCTATCCCAGTCTGCTGTCCCCACATGCTTCAAGATGTCCACCATTGGTCCTGTACCCAAGAAAGCAAAGGTAACTGAACTAAATGACTATCGCCACGTAGCACTCACTTAAGGTCATCATGAAGTGCTTTGCGAGGCTAGTTAAGGATCATATCACCTCTACCTTACCTGACACCCTAGACCCACTTCAATTTGCTTACCGCCCCAATAGATCCACAGATTATGCAATTGCCATCGCACTGGTCACTGCCCTATCTCATCTGGACAAGAGGAATACCTACAGTTGAAGTCGGAAGTTTACATACACTTAGGTTGGAGTCATTAAAACTCGTTTTTCAACCATTCCACAAATTTCTTGTGAACTAACTGTAGTTTTGGCAAGTCGGTAAGGACATCTACTTTGAGCATGACACAAGTAATTTTTCCAACAATTGTTTACAGTCAGATTATTTAACTTATAATTCATTGTATCACAATTCCAGTGGGTCAGAAGTTTACATACACTAAGTTGACTGCGTTTTAAACAGCTTGGAAAATTCCAGAAAATGATGTCATGGCTTTAGAAGCTTCTGATAGGCTAATTGACATAATTTGTGTCAATTGGAGGTGTACCTGTGGATGTATTTCAAGGCCTATCTTCAAACTCAGTGCCTCTTTGCTTGACATCATGGGAAAATCAAAAGAAATCAGCCAAGGCTTCAGTAAAAAATGTAGACCTCCACAAGTCTGGTTCATCCTTGGGAGCAATTTCCAAATGCCTGAAGTTACCGCGTTCATCTGTACGAACAATAGTACGCAAGTTTAAACACCATGGGACCACGCAGCCATCATACCGCTCAGGAAGGAGACGTGTTCCGTCTCCTAGAGATGAACGTACTTTGGTGTGAAAAGTGCAAACTCCACAGTAAAAGTCCTATATCGACATAACCTGAAAGGCTGCTCAGCAAGCAACTGCACATGGGGACAAAGATTGTACTTTTTGGAGAAATGTCCTCTGGTCTGATGAAACAAAAATTGAACTGATTGACCATAATGACCATCGTTATGTTTGGAGGAAAAAGGGGGAGGCTTGCAAGCCGAAGAACAACATCCCAACCTTGAAGCACGGGGGTGGCAGCATCATGTTGTGGGGGTGCTTTGCTGCAGGAGGGACTTCACAAAATGGATGGCATCATGAGGGAGGACAATTATGTGGATATATTGAAGCAACATCTCAAGACATCAGTCAGGAAGTTTGGTCGCAAATGGGTCTTCCAAATGGACAATGACCCCAAGCATACTTCCAAAGTTGTGACACAAAGTTGTGAGCACCCCCATGTCCACATCGACGGGACCGCAGTGGAGCAGGTGGAAAGCTTGAAGTTCCTCGGCGTACACATCACTGACGATCTGAAATAGTCCACCCACACAGACAGTGTGGTGAAGAAGGTGCATCAGCGCCTCTTCAACCTCAGGAGGCTGAAGAAATTTGGCTTGTCACCTAAAACCCTCATTAACTTTTACAGGTGCATAATCGAGAGCACCCTGTCGGGCTGTATCACCGCCTGGTACGGCAACTGCACCACCCACAGCCACAGGGCTCTCCAGATGGTAATCAGGTCTGCCCAACGCATCAACGGGGGCAAACTACCTGCCCTCCAGGACACCTACAGCACCCGATGTCACAGGAAGGCCATAAAGATCATCAATGACAACAACCACCCGATCCACTGCCTGTTCACCCCGTTATCATCCAGAAGGCGAGGTCAGTACAGGTGCATCAAAGCTGGAACCGAGAGACTGAAAAACCGTTGCCCAACTCAAGGCCATCAGACTGTTAAATACTCATCACTAGCCAGCTTCCAGAGGTCACATTCGATTAAAGGTCCCCAAAGCACACACATCCCTGGTCGCTCGTCTTTTCAGTTCGCTGCAGCTAGCGACTGGAACGAGCTGCAACAAACACTCAAACTGGACAGTTTTATCTCAAGCTCTTCATTCAAAGACTCAATCATGGACACTCTTACTGAAAATTGTGGCTGCTTTGTGTGATGTATTGTTGTCTCTACCTTCTTGCCCTTTGTGCTGTTGTCTCTGCCCAATAATGTTTGTACCATGTTTTGTGTTGCTACCATCTTGTGTTGCTACCACGTTGTTGCCATGTTGTGTTGCTACCATGTTGTTGTCATGTTGTGTTGCTACCATGCTGTGTTGTCATGTGTTGCTGCCTTGCTATGTTGTTGTCTTAGGTCTCTCTTTATGTAGTGTTGTGTTGTCTTAGGTCTCTCTTTATGTAGTGTTGTGTTGTCTTTAGGTCTCTCTTTATGTAGTGTTGTGTTGTCTCAGGTCTCTCTTTATGTAGTGTAGTGTTGTCTTAGGTCTCTATTTATGTAGTGTTGTGTTGTCTTTAGGTCTCTCTTTATGTAGTGTTGTGTTGTCTTAGGTCTCTCTTTATGTAGTGTTGTCTCAGGTCTCTCTTTATGTAGTGTAGTGTTGTCTTAGGTCTCTATTTATGTAGTGTTGTGTTGTCTTTAGGTCTCTCTTTATGTAGTGTTGTGTTGTCTTAGGTCTCTCTTTATGTAGTGTTGTCTCAGGTCTCTCTTTATGTAGTGTTGTCTTAGGTCTCTCTTTATGTAGTGTTGTGTTGTCTTAGGTCTCTCTTTATGTAGTGTTGTGTTGTCTTAGGTCTCTCTTTATGTAGTGTTGTGTTGTCTCAGGTCTCTCTTTATGTAGTGTTGTGTTGTCTCTCTTTATGTAGTGTTGTGTTGTCTTAGGTCTCTCTTTATGTAGTGTTGTGTTGTCTTAGGTCTCTCTTTATGTAGTGTTGTCTCAGGTCTCTCTTTATGTAGTGTTGTGGTGTCTTAGGTCTCTCTTTATGTAGTGTTGTGTTGTCTTAGGTCTCTCTTTATGTAGTGTTGTGTTGTCTCTCTTGTGGTGATGTGTGTTTTGTCCTAGATTTTGTATTAAATGTTTAAATAAAATAAATGTATCTCAGTCCCCATCCCCACAGGAGGCCTTTCTTTGTCTTTTGGTAGGTCGTCATGTTAAAAAAAGACCTATAAACCTATAAACCTATAAATTGATATAAGACCTCTGCCCTATATAAATAGCCTTGGAATCAGTGTCCTCTTTAATAATGTTTACATACTGCTTTACTCATCTCATATGTATATACTGTATTATATTCTACTGTATTTTAGTCAATGCCACTCAGACATTGCTGGATCTAATATTTCTACTTTTATTTTTTATTTACCCCTTTTTCTCCCCGATTTTGTGGTATCCAATTGTTAGTAGTTACTATCTTGTCTCATCTCTACAATTCCCGTACGGGCTCGGGAGAGACGAAGGTTGAAAGTCATGCGTCCTCCGAAACCCAACCCAACCAAGCCGCACTGCTTCTTTAACACAGCGCGCCTCCAACCCGGAAGCCAGCCGCACCAATGTGTCGGAGGAAACACCGTGCACCTGGCAACCTTGGTTAGCGCGCACTGCGCCCGGCCCGCCACAGGAGTCGCTGTTGCGCGATGAGACAAGGATATCCCTACCGGCCAAACCCTCCCTAACCCGGACGACGCTAGCCAATTGTGGGTCGCCCCGCGGACCTCCCGGTCGCGGCCGGCTGCACAGAGCCTGGGCGCGAACCCAGAGTCTCTCGTGGCACAGCTAGCACATGCGATGCAGTGTCTTAGGGGCGGATCCTTCAGCGTAACAATGTCTACATTGTATTTCTGATCAATTTGATGTTATTTATTTATTTATTTCATTTATGAAACACGGGCATTTCCCCAAACTTTTGAACGGCAGTTTCTTAATTCTTTTACTTGTACTTTTTTTTGTGAATTGTTAGATACTACTGCACTGTTGGAGCGCTACACACCCACAATAACATCTGCTAAATATGTGTATGTGACCAATACATTTTGAATTGATTTGGCTGGTAATTAACAAACACACACACACACACACCGACACACACACACAGAACCCCCCGCACCTCACCCTCCGCACCTCACCTCTCCACACACACACACACACACACACACACACACACACACACACACACACACACACACACACACACACACACACACATCAAGCCCGGAGGCCGGTGTGAAGTCGTGTGACTCACCTTCTGTGGGTGATGTTTTCAGCCGTTGACAGAGCCCGTCCATGTCCCCGTACTCCTCCTGGATCTTAACCACCGCCTCGCTGCCTCTCAGCTCCATGAGTTCACGCAGCTCCATGACCGAGACCCCAAAGCCCCCCTCGTGGTTACTGCTGACATCGTTTCTTTGGTTCTTAGAGTAATAATCACTGTTGGTCAGGTCCCCCATGATGACTGACTAGCTAGTATTGCTCAGTAACTCGACGAAGAAGGAGTACAAACCTCAGACAAAGCTTTACGAGGGGGTTGTGTGGGTTGAGAGAGAGAGAGAGAGAGAGAGAGAGGGATTCTCGAAATGAGGAGAGGAAGAGGGATGAATTCCACTGGAATGCGCCCGGCAATACCGGTGATATTGGTGAAAACCACACGATAGAGAGAGAGAGAGACAGATGCTGCAGCGCCCACCGACAGACAGAGGGAGAGCTAAATCCTGTTGTCACTTTGAGATACAGAGACAGGCTGAGATCCCTCAGACCGTACGAACATCCAGAGAACACTAAGGGAAGCCAGCTAGACCAGTGAGACCAGCAGCGAGAGAGCGGCGAGAGGAGCGACGTACGTCCACAGGAGAATAACGATCCCTTCTGGGCTTCTGTTACTGTGAGTCAATCGGGAGCCGCTCCAGATGCATGTTCCCATTCTGCTTCTTCTATCTTCTATCTCCGTCTGTCAATGTCTGCATTCTGTCTACATGGTGGTCCTCTTCATTACTCCTTCTGAGAGAGAGAGAGAGAGAGAGAGAGAGAGAGAGAGAGAGAGAGAGAGAGAGAGAGAGGGACAGAGAGAGGGACAGAGAGAGAGAAAGAGAGAGAGACAGAGAGACAGAGAGACAGAGAGACAGAGAGAGAGAGAGAGAGAGAGAGAGAGAGAGAGAGAGAGAGAGAGAGAGAAGGATGAGAGTGTAGCAGGCGTAAGCTCTGTGAGTCTATGTCAGTGGCAGTAGTAAAGAGAAGCAACACGGAGCGGTCGTACCGGTGATGAGAGAGGAGAGTGAGAGCCCAGGCTGCCAGTGCCGGGGAGCCGCATCGTGTGTGAGAGAGAGAAATGAGGACAGAACGGAGAGGAGGGAGGCTGCCTGCGACTGCAGTGGGAGCTGCGCAGAGTGAGTGCTCTGAGCCAGCAGCACACACCACAGCATAGCAGAGCCCAGAGAGAGAAAGAGAGAGAGAGAGAGAGAGAGAGAGATAATTGGCTATACTAAAACTCTTTAACATCATCAATAGCTCTGGCATCTTCACCAATATTTGGAACCAAGGACTGATCACCCAAAAGTGGAGACAAATTTTACCACAATAACTACCGTGGAATATGCATCAACAGTAACCTTGGGAAAATCCTCTGCATTATCATTAACAGCAGACTCGTACATTTCCTCAATGAAAACAATGTACTGAGCAAATGTCAAATACCAAATGACCGTACAACAGACCATGTATTCACCCTGCACACCCTAATTGACAACCAAACAAACCAAAACAAAGTCAAAGTCTTCTCATGCTTTGTTGATTTCAAAAAAGCCTTCGACTCAATTTGGCCTGAGGGTCTGCTATGCAAACTGATGGAAAGTGGTGTTGGGGGTAAAACATACAACATTATAAAATCCATGTACACAAACAACAAGTGTGCGGTTAAAATTGGCAAAAAACACACACATTTCTTCACACAGGGTCGTGGAGTAAGACAGGGATGCAGCTTAAGCCCCACCCTCTTCAACATATATATCAACGAATTGGCGCGGGCACTAGAAAAGTCTGCAGCACCCGGCCTCACCCTACTAGAATCCGAAGTCAAATGTCTGCTGTTTGCTGATGATCTGGTGCTTCTGTCACCAACCAAGGAGGGCCTACAGCAGCACCTAGATCTTATGCACAGATTCTGTCAGACCTGGGCCCTGACAGTAAATCTCAGTAAGACCAAAATAATGGTGTTCCAAAAAAGGTCCAGTCACCAGGACTACAAATACAAATTCCATCTAGTCACTGTTGCCCTAGAGCACACCATTTTTTTTTACATACCTTGGCCTAAACATCAGCGCCACAGGTATCTTCCACAAAGCTGTGAACGATCTGAGAGACAAGGCAAGAAGGGCATTCTATGCCATCAAAAGGAACATAAATTTCAACATACCAATTAGGATTTGGCTAAAAATACTTGAATCAGTCATAGAGCCCATTGCCCTTTATGGTTGTGAGGTCCGGGGTCCGCTCACCAACCAAGACTTGGGACAAACACCAAATTGACACTCTGCACGCGGAATTCTGCAAAAATATTCTCCGTGTACAACGCAGAACACCAAATAATGCATGCAGAGCAGAATTAGGCCGATACCCACTAATTATCAAAATCCAGAAAAGAGACGTTAAATTCTATAACCACCTCAAAGGAAGCAATTCCCAAACCTTCCACAACATCACCTACAGAGAGATGAACCTGGAGAAGACTCCCTTAAGCAAGCTGGTCCTGGGGCTCTGTTCACAAACACAAACACACCCACAGGACAGCAGCACAATTAGACCCAACCAAATCATGAGAAAACAAAAATATAATTACTTGACACATTGGAAGGAATTAACAAAAAAACAGAGCAAACTAGAATGCTATTTGGCCCTACAGAGAGAGTACACAGCGGCAGAATACCTGACCACTGTGACTGACCCAAAATTAAGGAAAGCTTTGACTATGTACAGACTCAGTGAGCATAGCCTTGCTATTGAGAAAGGCCGCCGTAGGCAGACATGGCTCTCAAGAGAAGACAGGCTATGTGCTCACTGCCCACAAAATTAGGTTGAAACTGAGCTGCACTTCCTAACCTCCTGCCCAATGTATGACCATATTAAAGAGACATATTTCCCTCAGATTACACAGATCCACAAAGAATTCGAAAACAAATCAAATTTTGATAAACTCCCATATCTACTGGGTGAAATACCACAGTGTGCCATCACAGCAGCAAAATTTGTGACCTGTTGCCACGAGAAAAGGGCAACCAGTGAAGAACACACACCATTGTAAATACAACCCATATTTATGCTTATTTATTTTATCTTGTGTCCTTTAACCATTTGTACATTGTTAAAACACTGTATATACAGTGCCTTGCGAAAGTATTCGGCCCCCTTGCACGCCCAATTTTTCAGTTTTTGATTTGTTAAAAAAGTTTGAAATATCCAATAAATGTCGTTCCACTTCATGATTGTGTCCCACTTGTTGTTGATTCTTCACAAAAAAGTACAGTTTTATATCTTTATGTTTGAAGCCTGAAATGTGGCAAAAGGTCGCAAAGTTCAAGGGGGCCGAATACTTTCGCAAGGCACTGTATATATAATATGACATTTGTAATGTCTTTATTGTTTTGAAACTTCTGTATGTGTAATGTTTACTGTTAATTTGTATTGTTTATTTCACTTTATATATTCACTTTATATATTATCTACCTCACTTGCTTTGGCAATGTTAACACATGTTTCCCATGCCAATAAAGCCCTTGAATTGAATTGAATTGAGAGACAGAGAGACAGAGAAAGAGAGAAAGAGAGAGAGAGAGAGAGAGAGAGAGACAGAGACAGAGACAGAGACAGAGACAGAGACAGAGAGACAGAGAGAGAGAGAGAGAGAGAGAGAGAGAGAGCGACAGAGAGAGAGAGACAGAGAGACAGAGAGAGAAAGAGAGAAAGAGAGAAAGAGAGAAAGAGACAGAGAGAAAGAGAGACAGAGAGAGAGAGAGAGAGACAGAGAGAGAGAGACAGAGAGAGAGAGAGACAGAGAGAGAGAGAGAGAGAGAGAGAGAGAGAGAGAGAGACAGAGAGATAGAGAGACAGAGAGAGAGAGAGACAGAGAGAGAGAGAGACAGAGAGACAGAGAGAGAGAGAGAGAGACAGAGAGAGAGAGACAGAGAGACACAGAGAGAGAGAGACAGAGAGAGAGACGGAGACAGAGACAGAGACAGAGAGAGAGAGAGAGACAGAGAGAGAGAGAGAGAGAGAGAGAGAGAGAGAGAGAGAGAGAGTGTGGCAGGACTCCGCTACAGAGGCGGTGCAGGGATCTATCTGTCCTGAGGAGGACAATTGCTCAGCACTGAGCCACAGTGGTCTCTGCCCCTCTCTCTCTCTGCCCCTCTCTGTCCCTCTCTCTCGCTGCCCATTTCTCTCTCTGCCCCTCTCTCTCTCTGCCCCTCTCTCTCCCTGCCCCTCTCTCTCTCTGCCCCTCTCTCTCTCTGCCCCTCTCTCTCTCTGCCCATTTCTCTCTCTGCCCCTCTCTCTCTCTGCCCCTCTCTCTCTCTGCCCCTCTCTCTCTCTGCCTCTCTGAAAAAAAAAATACTATTTGGAGATCCAAAACAAGCAAAAATGACTCAAGCCATTATCACCTTGTTTCTGTAGCTCCATTCACCTCAGTCAATAAGGGACTGGACATTCACCTCAGTCAATAGGAGACTGAACATTCACCTCAGTCGATAGGAGACTGGACATTCACCTCAGTCGATAGGAGACTGAACATTCACCTCAGTCGATAGGAGACTGAACATTCAACTCAGTCGATAGGAGACTGAACATTCACCTCAGTCGATAGGAGACTGAACATTCACCTCAGTCGATAGGAGACTGAACATTCACCTCAGTCGATAGGAGACTGAACATTCACCTCAGTCGATAGGAGACTGAACATTCACCTCAGTCGATAGGAGACTGAACATTTACCTCAGTCGATAGGAGACTGAACATTCACCTCATTCGATAGGAGACTGAACATTCACCTCAGTCGATAGGAGACTGAACATTCACCTCAGTCGATAGGAGACTGAACATTCACCTCAGTCAACAGGAGACTGAACATTCACCTCAGTCAATAAGGGACTTAAACATTCTACAAACACGTCATACAATAATTAGCTTCCTGCTACACTTCCTGCTCAGCCCCGGGATTGAACCTCTAGTTTAGTTTCATGTCAAACATCAGTTACCGAGCCAATGTCATCTCCTACAGCCAACCTTTGCAATGTGTTGAGAAAAAGTTATGCTGTTCCCTGCAGCTGCGTCAATGTGCTCTCCACAGAGAGGAAGAGATGAAGCAAGAGGTTTCACTCTCGCCAAAATCTGTCCAAATCAAGACCAATGGGTTTCTATGGGTTTATTTTGGACCTAAGCTTGTCGCCTGCCTTCCCACACGGATACCTAAGCATCTCGTCATTATGTACAGATCTCTTCTCACCATAAAGCCAGCCAGCCATACAAACAGCCTTCCCTTCCACTCCAAGCCTTTTCACATTTGGAGTCTGATTTTCAACCACCGCAGAGGTCACTATTGGATCTAAAGTTAGGGCCAAATGCAGACAAAACACTTTTTTTCTAGGTTCCATAACCCAGATTTAAATGAATTTATAATGATTAGTCTGAACTGTACACAAATTGAGTGAGTTTCTACCTACAAATATCTTGATATATGGCTTGATGGCAAACTACCACTAGTCTACTATCTCTACTATCTCTACTATCTCTACTGACTACCACCAGTCTACTATCTCTACTATCTCTACTGACTACCACTAGTCTACTATCTCTACTATTACTACTGACTACTTCTAGTCTACTATCTCTACTATCTCTACTGACTACCACTAGTCTACTATTACTACTGACTACCACCAGTCTACTATCTCTACTATCTCTACTGACTACCACTAGTCTACTATCTCTACTATCTCTACTGACTACCACTAGTCTACTATCTCTACTATTACTACTGACTACTTCTAGTCTACTATCTCTACTATCTCTACTGACTACCACTAGTCTACTATTACTACTGACTACCACCAGTCTACTATCTCTACTATCTCTACTGACTACCACTAGTCTACTATCTCTACTATTACTACTGACTACTTCTAGTCTACTATCTCTACTATCTCTACTGACTACCACTAGTCTACTATTACTACTGACTACCACCAGTCTACTATCTCTACTATCTCTACTGACTACCACTAGTCTACTATCTCTACTATCTCTACTGACTACCACTAGTCTACTATCTCTACTATTACTACTGACTACTTCTAGTCTACTATCTCTACTATCTCTACTGACTACCACTAGTCTACTATTACTACTGACTACCACCAGTCTACTATCTCTACTATCTCTACTGACTACCACTAGTCTACTATCTCTACTATTACTACTGACTACTTCTAGTCTACTATCTCTACTATCTCTACTGACTACCACTAGTCTACTATTACTACTGACTACCACCAGTCTACTATCTCTACTATCTCTACTGACTACCACTAGTCTACCATCTCTACTATTACTACTGACTACCACTAGTTTACTATCTCTACTATCTCTACTGACTACCACTAGTCTACTATTACTACTGACTACCACCAGTCTACTATCTCTACTATCTCTACTGACTACCACTAGTCTACTATCTCTACTATCACTACTGACTACCACTAGTCTACTATCTCTACTATTACTACTGACTACCACTAGTCTACCATCTCTGCTATTACTACTGACTACTTCTAGTCTACTATCTCTACTATTTCTACTGACTACCACTAGTCTACTATCTCTACTATCTCTACTATTACTACTGACTACCACCAGTCTACTATCTCTACTATTACTACTGACTACCACTAGTCTACTATCGCTACTATTACTACTGACTACCACTAGTCTACTATCTCTACTATCTCTACTATTACAACTGACTACCACTAGTCTACTATCTCTACAATCTCCACTATTACAACTGACTACCACTAGTCTACTATCTCTACTATCTCTACTATTACTACTGACTACCACTAGTCTACTATCTCTACTATTACTACGGACTACTTCTAGTCTACTATCTCTACTATTACTACTGACTACCACTAGTCTACTATCTCTACTATCACTACTGACTACCACTAGTCTACTATCTCTACTATTACTACTGACTACCCTAGTCTACTATCTCTACTATTACTACTGACTACCACTAGTCTACTATCTCTACTGACTACCACTAGTCTACTATCTCTACTATTACTACTGACTACCACTTGTCTGCTATCTCTACTATTACTACTGAAAACCACTAGTCTACTATCTCTACTATTTCTACTGACTACCACCAGTCTACTATCTCTACTATTACTACTGACTACCACTAGTCTACTATCTCTACTATATCTACTATTACTACTGACTACCACTAGTCTACTATCTCTACTGACTACCACTAGTCTACTATCTCTACTATTACTACTGACTACCACTAGTCTACTATCTCTACTATCTCTACTATTACTACTGACTACCACTAGTCTACTATCTCTACTATCACTACTGACTACCACTAGTCTACTATCTCTACTATTACTACTGACTACCACTAGTCTACTATCTCTACTATTACTACTGACTACCACTAGTCTACCATCTCTACTATCTCTACTGACTACCACTAGTCTACTATCTCTACTATTACTAGTGACTACCACTAGTCTACTATCTCTACTATTATTACTGACTACCACTAGTCTACTATCGCTACTGACTACCACTAGTCTACTATCTCTACTATTACTACTGACTACCACTAGTCTAGTATCTCTACTATTACTACTGACTACCACTAGTCTACCATCACTACTATCACTACTGACTACCACTAGTCTAGTATCTCTACTATTACTACTGACTACCACTAGTCTACTATCTCTACTACTACTACTGACTACCACTAGTCTACTATCTCTACTATTATTACTGACTACCACTAGTCTACTATCGCTACTGACTACCACTAGTCTACTATCTCTACTATTACTACTGACTACCACTAGTCTACCATCTCTACTATCACTACTGACTACCACTAGTCTAGTATCTCTACTATTACTACTGAGTACCACTAGTTCTACTATCCATTAATTCACAAAGTGTCTCAGAGTATGGTATTTTTAGATATTTTTTTTTTACAGAGCGAGGATGACAGTGGAAAAATACGTAGGTCAAAGGGCACTAGACCGGATTCAAACCTCTACCGTCACCGTAGACCTGTCTAGAGGAGACTGTGAAATGACCTCTAATGACCCCTCTAATGAACACTAGTGACCTCTAATGACCTCTAATGACCTCTAATGACCTCTACTGACCTCTACTGACCTCTACTGACCTCTACACATGCCACTTTTGCCTTTTAGATCATGTTTTAATTTATTTAAATTTATTTAACAAGGAAAGTCAGTTGAAAACAAATTTTTATTGACAATGACGGCCTACCAAAAGGCAAAGGGCCTCCGGCGTGGATAGCGGCGGAGATTAAAAATACAAATATAGAATAAA
Organism: Oncorhynchus clarkii lewisi; assembly: GCF_045791955.1. Classification (NCBI taxonomy): domain Eukaryota; kingdom Metazoa; phylum Chordata; class Actinopteri; order Salmoniformes; family Salmonidae; genus Oncorhynchus; species Oncorhynchus clarkii. The sequence continues at coordinate 83,535,072 of NC_092153.1, forward strand.
ACACACATCACGACAAGAGAGACAACACACCACTACATAAAGAGAGACCTAAGACAACAACATAGCATGGTAGCAACACAACATGACAACACAGCATGGTAGCAACACAACATGACAACACAGCATGGTAGCAACACAACATGACAACGCAGCATGGTAGCAACACCACATGACAACACAGCATGGTAGCAACACAACATGACAACACAGCATGGTAGCAACACCACAGGGTACAGACATTATTGGGGACAGACAATAGCACAAAGGGCAAGAAGGTAGAGACAACAATACATCACAGAAAGCAGCCACAACTGTCAGTAAGTGGGTCCATGATTGAGTCTTTGAATGAAGAGATGTTCAAGAGAACAGGGTTACAGCAGTGCCTTGCCAAAGTATTCACCACCTTGCCGTTTTTCCTATTTTGTTGCACTACAACCTGTAATTTAAATGGATTTTTATTTGGATTTCAGGTAATGGACATACACAAAACAGTCTACATTGGTGAAGTGAAATGAAAAACATTACTTGTTTAAAAAAAAATACATATATATTTTATTTTAATTAAACATGTATATGTCTTTACCCCCTTTGCTATGAAGCCCCTAAATAAGATCTGGTGCATCCAATTACCTTCAGAAGTCACATAATTAGTTAAATAAAGTCCACCTGTGTGCAATCTAAGTGTCACATGATCTGTCACATGATCTCAGTATATCTACACCTGTTCTGGAAGGCCTCAGAGTCTGCAACACCACCAAGCAAGCGGCACACTGAAGACCAAGGAGCTCTCCAAACAGGTCAGGGACAAAGTTGTGGAGAAGGACAGATCAGGGTTGGGTTATAAAAAAATACCCGAAACTTTGAACATCACACGGAGCACCATAAAATCCATGATTAAAAAATTGAAATGATATGGCACCACAACAAACCTGCCAAGAGAGGGCCCGCCCACCAAAACTCACGGACCAGGCAAGGAGGGCATTAATCAGAGAGGCCACAAAGAGACCAAAGATAACCCTGAAGGAGCTGCAAAGCTCCACAGTGGAGATTGGAGTATCTGTCCATAGGACCACTTTAAGCCGTACTCTCCACAGAGCTGGGCTTTACAGAAGAGTGGCCAGAAAAATGCCATTGCTTTAAGAAAAAAATAAGCAAACACGTTTGGTGTTCGCCAAAAGGCACGTGGGAGACTCCCCAAACATATGGAAGAAGGTACTCTGGTCAGATGAGACAAAAATGTTGCCTTTTGGGCATCAAGGAAAACACTATGTCTGGCACAAACCCAACACCTTTCATCACCCCGAGAACTCCATCCCATCATTCCTTCAATTCTGACCAGTTTCCCAGTCCCTGCAGATGAAAAACATCCCCACAGCATGATGCTGCCACCACTATGCTTCAATGTGGGGATGTTTTTCATTGGCAGGGACTGGGAAACTGGTCAGAATTGAAGTAATGATGGATGGCGCTAAATACGAGGATATTCTTGAGGGAAACCTGTTTCAGTCTTCCAGAGATTTGAGAGTGGGACGGAGGTTCACCTTCCAGCAGGACAATGACACTAAGCATACTGCTAAAGCAACACTCGAGTGGTTTAAGGTGAAACATTTAAATGTCTTGGAATGGCCTAGTCAAAGCCCAGACCTCAATCCAATTGAGAATCTGTGGTATGACTTAAATATTGCTGTACATCAGCGGAACCCATCCAACTTGAAGGAGCTGGAGCAGTTTTGCCTTGAGAAAATCCCAGTGGCTAGATGTGCCAAGCTTATAGAGACACATCTATTTTAATTCCAGGTAGAAAGGCAAAAAAATAGGAAAAATACCTAGAGGGGTGAATACTTTCGCAAGCCACTGTACCGTGCCTGCTGATAGCTGCATCAGACCAAGAAGAACAACCTATCCTTTCCACCCAAAGATAAATACTAAATCAATATCCTGTTCATGCCCCATTATCTAGGAATGTCTTAGGCAGTCTTATACCCAGATCAATTACAGTCTAGATCTGAGCTGCATATCTTACACCGATGATGACAGATCAGTTATAGTCTAACTCTGAGCTGCATATCTTCACTAATGATGACAGATCAGTTATATTCAGTTATAGTCTAACTCTGAGCTGCATATCTTCACTGATGATGACAGATCAGTTATAGTCAGTTATAGTCTAACTCTGAGCTGCATATCTTCACTGATGATGACAGATCAGTTATAGTCAGTTATAGTCTAACTCTGAGCTGCATATCTTCACTGATGATGACAGATCAGTTATAGTCAGTTATAGTCTAACTCTGAGCTGCATATCTTCACTGATGATGACAGATCAATTACAGTCTAACTCTGAGCTGCATATCTTCACTGATGATGACAGATCAGTTATAGTCTAACTCTGAGCTTCATATCTTCACTGATGATGACAGATCAATTACAGTCTAACTCTGAGCTGCATATCTTCACTGATGATGACAGATCAGTTATAGTCTAACTCTGAGCTGCATATCTTCACTGATGATGACAGATCAGTTATAGTCAGTTATAGTCTAACTCTGAGCTTCATATCTTCACTGATGATGACAGATCAATTACAGTCTAACTCTGAGCTGCATATTTTCACTGATGATGACAGATAACAGGAGGAGGATGTGAGAGACAGGAAGGTGAGGAATCTTTCTCTCCCTTTTCAATCTACAGAATACATTATCAATGTGTGTGTGTGTGTGTGTACACGTGTCAGAATGTGTGCCATTGCAAATTGTGTTTGCCATTGCAGAGTCTGTAATTCCTCATTATAAACCAGGCCTGATGCTGCCAACACGTGTTACGCCATCACAGAGGGCCGTGTGTGTGCCAACCAGAAGAGGCTGAGTCCTCCAAGCTGATTTAATCTGTCCCACAATGCATCAGGGATATATCAAGAGCTGATTGGCCAGCACTAGAGCTGCTCTAATGAGAGCTCTGACACAGACACTATGATGGCAGAAATAATATAGACAGCTATGACAGCGCTGTGTGTGTGTGTGTGTGTGTGTGTGTGTGTGTGTGTGTGTGTGTGTGTGTGTGTGTGTGTGTGTGTGTGTGTGTGTAATAGTTTACATGAGAAAGCAATCAGAGGAAAAGTAGCAGCCGGTTGAATTATAAATAATTAAATGACTTTTTAAAATTACATTTAATTGGCTCTAATGACCAATCACAGATTGCCCCTTTAAAGACCATAGACAAGTACCAATGAATTAATATAGACATCGACAGGATTAAAGCCACAGTCTGGGATCTGGCATTGATGCTGAAATCCCTAATCTAGGGATTTCACATGACTGGGAATATAGATATCCATCTGTTGGTCCCAGATTCCTTATACAAAAAAAAGTATAAAGTAGGGGTGTGGATCAGAAAACCAGTCAGTATCTGGTGTGAACACCATTTGCCTCATGCAGAGCGACACATCTCCTTCGCATAGAGTTGATCAGGTGGTTGATTGTAGCCATGCCTTATCATTCTGACACATAAGGTGATGGCACTGGGCCTCAGGATGTCATCACGGTACCTCTGTGCATTCAAATTGCCATCAATAAAATGTAATTGTGTTCGTTGTCCGTAGCTTAAGCCTGCCCATAACATAACCCCACCACTACCATGGGGCACTCTGTTCGCAACGTTGACATCAGCAAACCGCACGCCCACACAAAGCCATCTGTGAAGAGCACACTTCTCAAGCGTGCCAGTGGCCAACAAAGCATTTGCCCACTGAAGTCGGTTACGACGCTGAACTGCAATCAGGTGAAGACCCTGATGAGTACG